>NW_015546037.1:90719-96025 GCF_001515605.1 Sinocyclocheilus anshuiensis | reverse complement strand
TATATCTCGCAATTCTGACTTTTTTCCTCACAATTGTGAGTTTATATCCCGCATTTCTGACTTTTTCCTCACAATTGAGAATTTATCCTGCAATTCTGACTTTTTTCCTAACAATTGCAAGTTTCTCATAATTCTAACATTTTTCCTCACAATAGCGAGTTTATCTCTCACAATTCTGACTTTTTTCCTAACAATTGCAAGATTCTCATAATTCTAACATTTTTCCTCACAATAGCGAGTTTATCTCTCACAATTCTGACTTTTTTCCTAACAATTGCAAGATTCTCATAATTCTAACATTTTTCCTCACAATAGCGAGTTTATCTCTCACAATTCTGACTTTTTTCCTAACAATTGCAAGATTCTCATAATTCTAACATTTTTCCTCACAATAGCGAGTTTATCTCTCACAATTCTGACTTTTTTCCTAACAATTGCAAGATTCTCATAATTCTAACATTTTTCCTCACAATAGCGAGTTTATCTCTCACAATTCTGACTTTTTTCCTAACAATTGCAAGATTCTCATAATTCTAACATTTTTCCTCACAATAGCGAGTTTATCTCTCACAATTCTGACTTTTTTCCTAACAATTGCAAGATTCTCATAATTCTAACATTTTTCCTCACAATAGCGAGTTTATCTCTCACAATTCTGACTTTTTTCCTAACAATTGCAAGATTCTCATAATTCTAACATTTTTCCTCACAATAGCGAGTTTATCTCTCACAATTCTGACTTTTTTCCTAACAATTGCAAGATTCTCATAATTCTAACATTTTTCCTCACAATAGCGAGTTTATCTCTCACAATTCTGACTTTTTTCCTAACAATTGCAAGATTCTCATAATTCTAACATTTTTCCTCACAATAGCGAGTTTATCTCTCACAATTCTGACTTTTTTCCTAACAATTGCAAGATTCTCATAATTCTAACATTTTTCCTCACAATAGCGAGTTTATCTCTCACAATTCTGACTTTTTTCCTAACAATTGCAAGATTCTCATAATTCTAACATTTTTCCTCACAATAGCGAGTTTATCTCTCACAATTCTGACTTTTTTCCTAACAATTGCAAGATTCTCATAATTCTAACATTTTTCCTCACAATAGCGAGTTTATCTCTCACAATTCTGACTTTTTTCCTAACAATTGCAAGATTCTCATAATTCTAACATTTTTCCTCACAATAGCGAGTTTATCTCTCACAATTCTGACTTTTTTCCTAACAATTGCAAGATTCTCATAATTCTAACATTTTTCCTCACAATAGCGAGTTTATCTCTCACAATTCTGACTTTTTTCCTAACAATTGCAAGATTCTCATAATTCTAACATTTTTCCTCACAATAGCGAGTTTATCTCTCACAATTCTGACTTTTTTCCTAACAATTGCAAGATTCTCATAATTCTAACATTTTTCCTCACAATAGCGAGTTTATCTCTCACAATTCTGACTTTTTTCCTAACAATTGCAAGATTCTCATAATTCTAACATTTTTCCTCACAATAGCGAGTTTATCTCTCACAATTCTGACTTTTTTCCTAACAATTGCAAGATTCTCATAATTCTAACATTTTTCCTCACAATAGCGAGTTTATCTCTCACAATTCTGACTTTTTTCCTAACAATTGCAAGATTCTCATAATTCTAACATTTTTCCTCACAATAGCGAGTTTATCTCTCACAATTCTGACTTTTTTCCTAACAATTGCAAGATTCTCATAATTCTAACATTTTTCCTCACAATAGCGAGTTTATCTCTCACAATTCTGACTTTTTTCCTAACAATTGCAAGATTCTCATAATTCTAACATTTTTCCTCACAATAGCGAGTTTATCTCTCACAATTCTGACTTTTTTCCTAACAATTGCAAGATTCTCATAATTCTAACATTTTTCCTCACAATAGCGAGTTTATCTCTCACAATTCTGACTTTTTTCCTAACAATTGCAAGATTCTCATAATTCTAACATTTTTCCTCACAATAGCGAGTTTATCTCTCACAATTCTGACTTTTTTCCTAACAATTGCAAGATTCTCATAATTCTAACATTTTTCCTCACAATAGCGAGTTTATCTCTCACAATTCTGACTTTTTTCCTAACAATTGCAAGATTCTCATAATTCTAACATTTTTCCTCACAATAGCGAGTTTATCTCTCACAATTCTGACTTTTTTCCTAACAATTGCAAGATTCTCATAATTCTAACATTTTTCCTCACAATAGCGAGTTTATCTCTCACAATTCTGACTTTTTTCCTAACAATTGCAAGATTCTCATAATTCTAACATTTTTCCTCACAATAGCGAGTTTATCTCTCACAATTCTGACTTTTTTCCTAACAATTGCAAGATTCTCATAATTCTAACATTTTTCCTCACAATAGCGAGTTTATCTCTCACAATTCTGACTTTTTTCCTAACAATTGCAAGATTCTCATAATTCTAACATTTTTCCTCACAATAGCGAGTTTATCTCTCACAATTCTGACTTTTTTCCTAACAATTGCAAGATTCTCATAATTCTAACATTTTTCCTCACAATAGCGAGTTTATCTCTCACAATTCTGACTTTTTTCCTAACAATTGCAAGATTCTCATAATTCTAACATTTTTCCTCACAATAGCGAGTTTATCTCTCACAATTCTGACTTTTTTCCTAACAATTGCAAGATTCTCATAATTCTAACATTTTTCCTCACAATAGCGAGTTTATCTCTCACAATTCTGACTTTTTTCCTAACAATTGCAAGATTCTCATAATTCTAACATTTTTCCTCACAATAGCGAGTTTATCTCTCACAATTCTGACTTTTTTCCTAACAATTGCAAGATTCTCATAATTCTAACATTTTTCCTCACAATAGCGAGTTTATCTCTCACAATTCTGACTTTTTTCCTAACAATTGCAAGATTCTCATAATTCTAACATTTTTCCTCACAATAGCGAGTTTATCTCTCACAATTCTGACTTTTTTCCTAACAATTGCAAGATTCTCATAATTCTAACATTTTTCCTCACAATAGCGAGTTTATCTCTCACAATTCTGACTTTTTTCCTAACAATTGCAAGATTCTCATAATTCTAACATTTTTCCTCACAATAGCGAGTTTATCTCTCACAATTCTGACTTTTTTCCTAACAATTGCAAGATTCTCATAATTCTAACATTTTTCCTCACAATAGCGAGTTTATCTCTCACAATTCTGACTTTTTTCCTAACAATTGCAAGATTCTCATAATTCTAACATTTTTCCTCACAATAGCGAGTTTATCTCTCACAATTCTGACTTTTTTCCTAACAATTGCAAGATTCTCATAATTCTAACATTTTTCCTCACAATAGCGAGTTTATCTCTCACAATTCTGACTTTTTTCCTAACAATTGCAAGATTCTCATAATTCTAACATTTTTCCTCACAATAGCGAGTTTATCTCTCACAATTCTGACTTTTTTCCTAACAATTGCAAGATTCTCATAATTCTAACATTTTTCCTCACAATAGCGAGTTTATCTCTCACAATTCTGACTTTTTTCCTAACAATTGCAAGATTCTCATAATTCTAACATTTTTCCTCACAATAGCGAGTTTATCTCTCACAATTCTGACTTTTTTCCTAACAATTGCAAGATTCTCATAATTCTAACATTTTTCCTCACAATAGCGAGTTTATCTCTCACAATTCTGACTTTTTTCCTAACAATTGCAAGATTCTCATAATTCTAACATTTTTCCTCACAATAGCGAGTTTATCTCTCACAATTCTGACTTTTTTCCTCATAATAGCGAGTTTATATCTCACAATTCTGACTTTTTTCCTCACAATAGCGAGTTTATCTCTCGCAATTCTGACTTTTTTCCTCACAATTGCGAGTTTATATCTCGAAATTCTGACTTTTTTCTTCACAATTGCGAGTTTATATCTAGCAATTCTGACATTTTTCCTCACAATTGCAAGTTTCTCAGAATTGTAATGTTTTACCTCGCAATTGTGAGTTTATATCCCGCAATTCTGACTTTTTCCTTCTAGGAATACTTTTTTCAGTGATTAGAGAGAGGTCAGGTTTTTTTTTTTTTTTAACTCACTGCAACTATAACATTGTCCATCAAATACTGTATCTCTAAAAAAAAAAATCATGCCACCTTTCCTCTCCTATTATATTTATCATTACGTTACATATCGCAATATGTTTCTTTCCTAATTCAATGCTTAATTTCAAATTGTGAGAAATTTGATATAGCTTATAGCTTGATGTTTCATAATTATCAATCACCATGAGTATGCACATAAATCATTTTTAACAGCATAATGCAGAAGGACCATCACTCCCCTCATTGTCCTTTGGCTGCTTCTTTGTTTCTGCTTCATTGTTACCCTTTAATTAATAAATTAATTAATGAACCAATGACTCGTGGGTGTGGGCGGCGCCTCCCACTGTGTGACTGAGCACACATGGTTAATCAGGGCCATTCCCATTAACCGGGTCAAGCAGGGTCATGCTCAAAACAATTGCAGCTTGATTAAGAGATGTTCATCAGCAAATCCCACCTGAAGACAAGCCACAGCTCGGACCAAACCAATCTCCGAAACCTTCAACAGGTGGATGTGATGGTGGATTCGGAGTGTGAGGTTTGCAGAAATGATTTTCTTTTTGAGACTTGGTTGAATAGATGTTCTCTTTCAAAGAGTTCCTTCAACTTCATTCAATCTGAAGATGATGTCACAGCCACCCTGAGATTGACCTTCTGGTTCTTTTAGTCTGACAAAGAAAAGGCTGCAGCAAGGGTTCATGGGTAGTTACAGCACTCCTTCAGCTAACCGTAGGAAGGATAGCTAGTGCTGCTGACTCTATGAAAAGATGGGAAAGCTGCAAGATAAGAGGAAAAACAAGACCTTGAAGTCAAAAGTGAAATGAAAAGAGAAGACCTCATTTGAATGTATCTGCTTTCCAACAAAAGGAAGAACTGACCAACGTGGGAAGCATAAATGTGTTTTTAATGAATTTACACAGATTGGATCTTACTGCAATATAGACGACATGGCGCACTGAAACGTGTTGCATGCATAAGCAGTGTAGTGCTCAGCAATGTTTTTCAAAAAGGCATTTATTAAACAAAATAAAAATTGAATGAACTCTACTCACGTATAATAGGGGTTGAAATAAGACGTCTGTCAGGCTTGATGCAAGTTCCACAAGCAGTGACAGATACACTAAAAAAGGTGTAGAAACAATGTATTGAGAAATTGCTAGTAAATTTTACAATTATTTACAAAGAAACATACTCCAATAATTT
>NW_015546037.1:58702-90699 GCF_001515605.1 Sinocyclocheilus anshuiensis | reverse complement strand
CCCCCCCCCCCCCCCCTTTTTTTACAACTTTGAAACATCACTTTAAAAATTTGAAGCATTTTTATAGTGTACACAAACACATTCTATTCAGTAAATCTGACTGAATGCATTTGACTTAGCATTTACATTTATAATGATGTAAGCATTTGGCGAACAATTTTATCTGAAGTGACGCATTGAAGATATACAGTTTTGTCTCTCATGGATTCCCTGGGAATCGAACCCATGACCTTGACGTAGCATCATGGCCAATTGTTTGAGCTAAAGGAATATTTAAGCAGTTTAAAGCCACGATGTGGGTTCTTTTTTGAGTAGATTACCACCATTTGGATGTAAATATGACCCTCTTCCTTATGAAAATAAGAGTTTATGATGAACATTTTTGTAATAATTGTCAATATTAAAAAAAAAAAAAATCTTAATGTATGCAGTATAAATGTAGTAAAGCTGCGGTCATGCTCCACTTTAAGTGACTTTAAGTTACTTCAGACTCAACAGCACTGAAAACTCTCAACCAAGAGATCAGTCCAGTCCGTTACATTTACATCCTCTATTGGTCAAACGTCTTTGTTCAATGTGAATTCTCAGGTCTGAATTCATGCGTCGAAAAACAAACAAACAACATTCGAATTAATGACCATACATGAATGGAAATGAATGTAGTACAAAGCCTAGTGTGAAATAAACAATGACATTTGCAGTTACACAGGAGAAACAGGCCTAAACGCTGTGTATTTTGATTACTTTGCACTTTATAAAACCGTAAATATAAACAGAAACTCAAACCAGAAGTTTAAAAAGAGAATAATTACTTTGTCTTGACATCCAATCCAGTGAAACAGCAGTTTCAGCAGAACCAGAGGAGACGGATATGGGTCATTGTGCTGCGGTTGACAGTAATCAAAGACAGGAATTAGTTTCCCAGTTAAATGATAAGAAGAGAGGACCATTAACAGTGAGGAAGTGACAAAACGGGGGTTGATGAGGAAGAGCGACTCAAAGCGTGCACGAGAGAGAGAAGGGATGGGGGTGAAATGCTCATTTTCGGTGTCTGTTCCGAGCAGCTGGCTTTGGTATGGATGACATGAATGATGAATTGTGCTGTACTGGTACCACCAGCCTCTCTGCTTCCATTCCTCATTACTGTGTGTGAGAGAGAATACAAAGAGACGGGGGAAAAAACAGCAACAGCAGCCAGGGATGTTTCCTTTAATTAACCCACATACCAGCACATCTCCAACAACCACAAATGGCAACACACACTCGTGTATTTATCTGCTGCAGTCGTGGGTTCAAATGCAGCACCGGCACAATGAAATCAAACACTAAACGTCTCATGCTCCATGCACACAATTAAAAGTCAATAGTCAAGCGTGAGCTCATATCTAATGGCTATGAAGACCAGCGATAAAACGGTGCAGACGGGGTGTTAATATTGCAACTATAGAAGGCAATCATTTCCCCCAATAAATGGGGAAAAAGGGGAAAATGCGTTTAGGCGGAGCAGGTGAAAAATGAGAAGGAAAAAGCCATGAAATTGGGAGAGAGAGGAAAAGTTGCTTTGCTGGCGAAATAAAAGGGCTAGTCATTATTTTTCAGCCTTGCAAGCTTACAGGATGCAGCAGTCTGTGTGTGTGTAGTTTACTCAAAGGGTCAGAGTAAATGAAAACACAAGCCGGGTTATGGGATAAACACAAACACAATCATTTTTCAGTGAACACAACAGCTTTGTACTACACAGGTCTCTCTCTTTTTCTCTCAGCTTGGTTCCTTTTTCGTTCATGGTCTGAATCCAAGCAGTACCCGTGAAAGAATATAAACTACACTCTTAAAAATAAAGTTAATTTACTGGCATTGATGGTTTCATGAAGAACCTTTATCATGAATGGAACCTTTCCATTGCACAAAAGGTTCTTTAGATTATTAAATTGGTCTCCAGACTAAGAATAAAACCGTTCTTTTAGGAACTGTTCCCTAAAAGGTTCTTTGGGGAACCAAAAATGGTTCCTCTATGACATTGCTGCATAAACCCCCTTTTGGAACCTTTATTTTTCAATATAATCTTTCAATATAATCACTTTGAAATGTACAGTATAAATGGCTGAAATGCAACTGATGAAACTGACAAAACATCCCCTTCATTGTTGTGTTTATGTTCTACAGATTGTTCTACAGAAGAAAAACAAGTCATATGGGTTCGGAATTACATGAGGGTGAATAATGACTCAATTTTACATCTTTGATACAGTACTTTTAGATTTACTTTAATATTACCAATAAATGTAATATGTTTTTACCAGCTTCCTGTACTGATGTGACATTTTACATCTGTATTACATCTTTACCATACAGGAAACAGCATGTTCTCGTACCCCAAAAATGAAGTCTAGTCAGCTGAATGTCAGGTTTGGATGAGTTACATTAAGAATTTAGTGGATTTGGCAGGATGGATGGGTCATTTGTAATCTCATTCATCAGACCTATGATCTAACTGCTTCAAACACACATTTATCTGTCTGAACGACTCTAGGTAAGTACTCTGAATGTGCCAAAAATAGAAGATTTATGAATAATTATGAAATCCTTAAAGCTTTTTTTCCAATTCACATATAGAAGAAGATTCTAGAGATTTCGTTCAAAAGCTCACAGTTTTCATAGTACATAATCTGCATTTCTGTAAAAACACATGTATAGTACAGATTGAAAGGGGGGCAGAATGCGCCATTAAAAGACTGTATGTGTCCCATCTCTGTAAAGGATTGATGACTTTTGTCGCCGTTTCTGTATTTATCATCCTTTTGTAGCCTCTCTGTTGAGAAGGCAGCAGGAGGTTGCGCATACAAATGATAAAAAATGATCTGAGTGTCTCAAATTCAGCCGATTCAGCCCGTGAAAACAAAGCCTCGGTGTGAAACGCAGTAAGTGTGCAGGAAATCGAGGAGAAACACGCCACAGACCTTGATGCATTTTTCACAATATACCTTTATTATCTTAATAAATACAAAAAAACAACAACACTGTGATGTTTAAAGAAACAAGTATTAAAAAAGACACTAAAATGCATTAGACATTAGAAATATCAATATTAATTTTGGTATGTTCTGTAAGTGACATCTTTGTCTTATGGACATTTAGTGTACCGGCATGTTTTCAGATGGATGAGAAAGGAATGGAAATCCACTGTCGACAGGGCCAAAAAGGAAGAGAGAGCATAGCAAACCATCAGGTACAAGGGGTTGAGAAACGTTTCAATAGCGAACATGGAATGAACTCTCTTACGTGAGGATGCATATGAATATATACATTTATATACACCCACATCAACACCACCGATATAGATGTAAAATAACCTGAGATACTCGTTCGCACCTCATTATTCCAAACAGCTGGACACTAGCGTTGAATGATGTGAATTTTGAGAGAAAGACACGGGACGGCACGTCAGCCCGGTTTGGGAGGGCTCTCCTCAGTAACGTTGTACAAAAACGAAGATGGAAATAACGAAAGAAAACAGTCATTTCACCAGTTACTCCTGAAGATTCCACAGTAAAAAATATCCTTTGAGCAGCCTTTTGTTTTTATAATATATTTATATATGTAAAATTTCATCAAGCAAAAAGAACCAACTGGACTGTTCGGTAAACGCACTTTATGCATTGGCCAAAGACAGTGGAAACGTTTTCTGGAGGTCTGACTGCCGTTGTACAGCACACACCAAGGACGTGAATAAATCGTACGACCACTATGCCTTAGTGATCGTGTGAGAGATATTGCCGTATTTTTGCAAAGTCAAATGCATAATGTTATTGGCTTTAGCTCGATAGTCATTTTGAGACTTCCACATGTGATTACAGGACGACTATCTGAATCAAGATACCAATGAATGTGGATTTATTTATGGATCTTAGTGATTCAGTGCCCTGCATAGGTAAAGTAGAACTCGAAAACAAGGCTTTGGGACATTGTCAGAAATATAAAAAACAAGATACATTAAGTGCTCAACAAAAATGTTAAATTAAGTTACCTGAATTGATTCTCCACTCGTGATTTGAGACGTACGCAGAATCTCAAGACAAGCACGGGAATTGACGTCTACAAGACCTCTAGAGTAAGGCAGAAGCCTTACGGGAAGGCAGGGGTATTGTAGTCTTATTCATATGGCTTTTAAATTACTCATTTTTCAAGTGCTTGCCGTCAAATTTTAAGCGGAGATCAAAAAATGAAAAAGCCCAATTTAACTCTAAGCCCAAAGTGAACTAATCACCTCCAAACGTTAGCCAAGTTGGTGTCAATTAATTTTGCTATGCTCAGATGGACCAAATGCAAAACAAAAGCAAGTGGCAAAACAGTGAGCAGGGGAAGAGGCAAAGTTGGTACCTGTAGTCCAGTGTAGTTCAAAGATCTGGCCTAAATATGTTCCAATTGGACTAGATTGCGTAATATTAACTAGTAGGGGCAGCTGGACGTGTTGAAAACAGTTTCCCAACCCAACTGTGACTATTTCCAGCACGGAGAGGGTCCAGTTCCTCTCTCAGGAACCCCACTGCCGAAAGCTCGTAACTCATTTCGTCAGAACTGTAAGTCTTTCCACCGGCATAGATGCAGGCATATCTTAATATATCTCTGTACACTGTTATATATTTTCTTATCTCTAGTACAGTACAGCAACTCCCCTTCACATTTCCTTTGCTCCAATTCTTCATGTCAGCAGGAGCTATGGTTTTGTGCTTATCACCAAAATTGCAGTGCAAAAGAAAATAATTAATTATAATAATTATTATAATGACAACAATTAATTCATGAGAAGTATTAACAAATGATGGATGACAACATAATTTATATGGCACCACAGCCCATCAATTCACATATCGTACAAACGACCAACAGCGTAAGAGGGAGGAGAGCGCACAAACAGAACTCGGCTTGCATAGCAATGCAATAACAATGTCATTTTCAATCTCTGATGTCAAGAATATATTTACAGGAAACTCGATTTCCTTTTCGCAAGTTCACCAAAGCTGGGCGACTCAGATCTCATGCCTTCCATCATTTTTTTCTTTTTTTGTCCTCAACATTTTTATTTTTTCTGTGAATGAATAGTTTAAGGAGGAAGGTGGGGGATGTTGCGAATCTTGTGGGTTGCATGTCCATGTTTACATCACATTTACAGTTTGTCCTTTTCATATTTTTTTTCTCTTTTTTTTCCGTCTTCCTTCTGACACTTCACGAGTCCATTGCACCAAGCAGGTGAGGCATTTCCAGAACAGATAAAGGCATTCTTCAGTTTCCATCAAAAAGGTTCACTCTGAAAACAATACAAAGAGAACATGCCGGTCAGTTAGTTCTTTATACAGCTCTAGAAAAGGTAAACCATCAACACTTGACTGGGAAACTTTTAAACCATCAAGGTTCCAAACTTAGTAAAGTTGTACTAGAATAACCTGCTCAGACTCACATAACTCTCCAGAGTACTGCGCGTTGATCCCCATGTAGCTGCTTTCGCCCTGCTCCGTGGTGGAGCGCTGGTGCTGTCCCCTTGTCCCTTCACCTTTACGAGGACCTGTTGACCCTTTAGAGGAGGCCGTCCCAGAAGAGCTGTGGCCCCCAGGAGATGGAAATGACGGTTTGTTGTATGGCAATATGGCCTCTTCTGAAAACATACAAATATCCAAACCCACACATTTAGTGGCAAATAAATCTTTTTTAGCTTTTCCAGTTTGGAACATGTCCATGATTGCTTTCTTTCTGGCTAATACTGAGGTGACCAACTCTTGCCAGCTTTGACCAAACCCTACTCATTAGCAATATGGTCCAATGGCTAAACGTATCTCCATACCAAAGTTTAAGATGAAAATGAAGACATATGAGACCAAACCATACGGCTTGCCCAACCCACATCCCCCTCTGTGTTGCGCCAGATCCAGGCCTGGTTCTTTATGCTTCGTTTGGGCTGGAAACCCAGAATGGTGGATCCTAATGATCAGACAGGCACAGATGGAGCTCGGCTTCATTGCAGCGTGTGTGTGTGTATACAGTGAAAAATGAGGGCTGGAACGATTAGGGTACATCTGTGCAACTAAGTGTGCCTCCTGTCTGCTGGTTCCTGGAGAAGGCCGGTGTTGGCCATGGAAGAGCTCACTAAGAGGGGTAGACAAGGCAATCTGTTTGCTCCAGCTTGGCCTCCTTACAGCAGGGACCGTAAATGAATGCCAAGGGTCCACAGCTGGCGCTGTCAAACATCTGCTTCTGATGACCACGATAGCAAGATAATATTTTACAGACCTGCTCTGCTGAATTAAGAGCATGTTTACTGTGCCAGGCTGATTAACTCATGTGGACATATAAGATCAGGTTCAGGTCTTTCATGAAAACATATTTCACCATCAAGTTGAAACACCAAAAAGGCATTTCTGATGTCCATTAACCTACTAAAGACCAGGCTGGTTAGAGCTGGTTTTGAGCTGGACTAGTTGGTGAACCATTCAAATTTTGGAAGCTGGTTGACCAAAATGTCTTTATGGACAAGCTGGTTGACCACAGAGTTCAGGGGTGTCCATTCCTGTTCTGTGAGGGCCACATTAAAAAGTTTAGCTTTAACCTACCTAGAAGTTTCTGGCAATCTTGAAGACCTTGATTGGTTGAGATGTGTTAGTTAGAGTTGGAGCTGAATACAGGACCTTGGCCTTCCAAGAGCAAATTGACTTCCAAGAGTCAATTTAAGATATCAACATGTCAACAGAACTCAAGGTAAACCATCAATCGTCCTACCTGAAACAGGACCATTTTTCTGTCCTCTTCTGCTCTCCTCTCCTCTCTCTATGGATCCCAGTCTTTCCAGGGCTTGTTGGTGGCGCTCCAGTGAGGTTCGGGCCTGCCGGTCCAAGGAACTCTTCATCTCCTCCAGGCCCATCATGGGTTGCCTCTCCGAGGACGAAGCCTTGCAGTCAGAGGGGTTGGGCATGTTCCTCACCCCCTGGACACGAGCTGTCTGGCAGGGTGGAGGCTCTGGTGGTGGAGGCAGATCTGGGAAAGAAGCAGGAAGGGCCATTTGAATTCAAACAATAGGTACAGCATTTCCATTTATGTACAGTGAGCATTTATCATCATTTGACAGTAGGTGTCTTTTGTATCTACATAAATGCCTTCAAAAGGGGTAATATTGATTTCATTCTGTTTGATAAATGATTATAATGGCTTGGATATTAGCTATTGCTACATGCATTTGCTTATGACCCCATCTGTCTCCTTTAACCAATGCTGACTTCCACATTAATTCAATAAAACATACAAGAGAGATCTGCCATCTACAGTAAACTGGTTTTTGGCCTTCAAATGTGGTCTAAACCATAGCATACATAATTAATTGACTGAAATATTTAGTCCTTTTGGTTTTGTCTTCATGGATTAAATTGATCTAACCTGAACCAGGCTTTTCTAATTATCTGTTCAGTAAAAACTGGACTAAACCTCACCATCAGCGCTGGCATCGCGGCGGTGCGGGGCAGCGCCAGGGCCTTTGTGTTTGCGGGTGGGCCTTGCCGCCCGCTGGTGACCCAGGCTGTGTGTGCCCACCGTGCTTCCATCTGTGGAGAATGGGCTAGCGGGACAAGGTCTATGAGGTAGACCTTTATCTGCAGGGAGCAAAGAGAGAATCTTGTTTAGCCCATAATGCTATTGAAACACTACGCGCAGAGGTGATAAATGAATCTTACAAGGGAAGCATGACAGGATGCTCAGGTGGAGGGCGGATAGCTTGTTAGTTTGATTCAGAAGCAGCAGAATAAATCAATACATTGCATTTCTATTGCAAAGCCTGTTGGAGAAAAGGTTTAAGATTGTTAAAATGGTTTTATGAAGATCATTAAGATCATCATAGAGTCAGAAAGAGGCATGAAGTCAAACCTGAAGTGCACAATAAAATAATCTTTTCATCAGCACCACATCTGTTTCCAGTTAATTCATTCGCTTACAGTGTAAACTGAATCACTTCACTGAAAGCGCAAGACCAAAACCCTGCTAAGTGAAAACAGTCGTCGCCAAAATCCACCAAGCAAAATCCATAAAGATGTTAGTATTTGCACCATGCTGCTTCACCAGGAGTTCACCAGAGTAAAATCAGAAAGCAGAAAAGAAGCAACATTCTGTTAAGAGTGAGCCATATTGCAGTCAGCAAACACCAGATTCCAGACTCAAATTCCTGTTTCCTCTAAACCGACCTCTCTTGCTCAGGCTGGTGCCGTCCAGACAGTAACCAGCCTTGTCTGCGGCCGCCACCAGGGCTCGTGCAAAGCTGCAATGGGTGAAGAGTGAGCCATCAGAGGAGCTGCCGGCACTAGACCTTCTGCTGGAGAAGTTTCTGTCATCATCTTCTGAAGCCGAGCCCCAACCATTCACCATGGAGCCTGGAGGGGAGCGGCCGCATGGGTGTTAGATTGACCAGGTTTGCTAGTTTTATAGTCCAGAAAAACAGGACGTACTCTGAGATTTTACTTTATTAATATTTAAATGCTAATAAATTATTGATGCCTTTATAAAGGCAAACGGCAAACTAAATTTACCAGAATAATATAATGACGCTTTGGTGTGTGCTGGAAATGATAATTCTCTTATCTGAAAAAAGATGTGTTATATAGCACAGGTGAGCTATGTTTGATAAGAGATGAGTCAGCTACCATTATAATTATTAGGTAATTGTAATGAAACTAATAACCAAAACAAAATGACTGAGGAGAGTAGATTACGAAAAACATTAACATCCAAGACAAAACAAAGAAGCAAAACACCAAAGGCACAAAAAAAAAGATAAAAAAGCAAGCAAACAAAAAAAAACAACAACAAAATCACATAAATCAACAAATTCTAAACAAAACAAAATGACTGAGGAGGGTAGAATATGGAAAACATACAACAGTCAAAACAAAGCAAAAAAGCAAAACACCCAGGCACACAAAAGTACAGAAAAACAAACAAAACAAAAAAAAAAGACTAAAAACAAAATTAAAGACAACAAAAACAACATAAGCATGAGACAGTGAAACAATAAAAAAAGGAGCAAACAACAACAACAAAAAATACACAATAAAGGCTTGTCAATGAATAACTGTTACAATACATGCGTAATTTATTAACTAAAACATTAATGTAATTTAATAATTTTTGTTTCACTAATCCAAGCTGTTAGGTTTTTTTTCCCTTCAGTAAAGCATCCTATTTCCATCCTCCATATAATCGTACACCCGCCACCTGACTATACATCACAACCTCACTTCCTTTTGATTGCTCTGATAGGAAGGAATGCACGCACCTGCTCGTGGCCCGAGGTGAAGCAGCTGATATCGCACACGGAAACACGCAGCATGATCAAAGCAACCACACGGCTGCGTGCTGTTCTTCTTCTTTGGCACTTGTCAGATTTATGGCATGTATTTTTTTGATTGATGACAACCCGGTACAAACATCCTCAGGGAAGCCGATGTGAGATGGCATGACTATTGTTTAGTGATCCGAGAGGAAAGTTAAGAAGGTTACAGTGGTTACTCTAGCCTGGGTAATATGTCTGGTTTCAAGATCTAACATTGAGCTAATTAGGTTTTGGTGACAGATTTATTACATGTATTGTTATAGTTTGTCGATGATAAAATACTTTCTATCCCAGCTTAATATGCAGAAAAAAGTAAAACCACCCAATAGAATAAGCACTGCAGTAATGTAGTCCTTATAGCTTAAAAATGATTAATTACTTCTAATAAAAAATAGTTATTTAATGAATATAATGAATGGTAACACTTTATTTTAAGGTGACCTTGTTACACATGTTGCATGTACTTACTATTATAATAACACTTAATTATGCATAATTACATGCAAGTAACCCTAAGCCAAACCCTAATCCTAACCCTAACCATATAGTAAGTACATGTACGTATTTAATATTACTCAGTACTTAAATGTATAATTACACTGTAACAAGGACACCTTAAAATAAAGTGTAACCTAATTAATTATTATTATTGAAAATCTGTAACTCTGTATACATAGTGTAAAGTGCTGGCATATAACCCCTCCCCCCCAAATCTTATTATATTACCTGCAAATATAACAAAGAATTTCAAAGCACCAACATACATTTAGTTTGTTTCTCTTGTCTAAAAGAGAAAGGAGAATAGGATGCAGACCCAAACAAACAAAAAAAACACCTTCCTTGCAGTCTCTTCCTTTTAATTTCCTCAGAAACTGCACACGGCTTTGTTTCACTAAAAAAAGTTGAGTCCCTCGAGACTCTCTCAGGATGTCTCTCAGCAAAGCAAGACTGCATATAATGAATTGGATGTGCTGGCAGAGACGGAGGCGGGTACAGAGCTCCACATCAGAGAGGACAGCTCCTGCAGAATACCTGCACTACGCCTCAGCGCCTCCTGCCTCCTCCAGAGACGACATCCTCTCTAACAACCAGCCACCTAAAACAGATCCCCGAAAATACCACGCTTTCACTCTTCACCGTATAATAATGCTGGCAGCTGCAAAACAATAACAATTCTCTGGCCAACATAAATTTTGGATCAAGTTCGCAAACCCAAATGTTTTTATACAGCGTGGCTTACCATGAACTGAACTTCCCACAAATTGTTGCTAATTTGGAGTTGGCAGTCACGAACAGCAACGTTTGAAGCTAGAATACTGTAGCTGCTATAAATATAAGGCTGATACAAAAATTTGACATTTTATGGATTCAATAACAGCTATTTTTGACACCACTGAAGCGTCTTTCCATTCCGATAATCCACTGTTAATATTCACGGCTCGACTAAATGGAGTTACGCAAGACTGTAAAACTCATCCAACACCCTGCTGCCACTAAAGCTGATTTACACTGCCCTGAGCCCTCATCTGCATATCATTAAGCGTCGTAATCATTCCCCTTGATGAGTAGGCGGAGACGGCCACCTCAGGACATGTGACCTCAGTCGGTGCAAGGGTTTATGGGAGCAAAGTGGAGTAGGACAGTGAGCTCACTGCTTACATTACAACTCCCATAAAACACCCTCAATATTTCACAAACTCATGGATTGTGTATGCAATAAATAATGAAACACGATAAAGAAAAATATGTCCCAGTGATCTTTATTTCACCTTAACTATAAGCTGCCCAAAAGAAACGGTTGTTAAAACTGTTTTATTCTCTTCAGAAAGGACAAATCTCTGCCTCTGGGTCTGGCAGGAACCCGGCACTAGTGCAGTGTTAGTTTGGTGCTACTCTGGGCAAAAACAAAGGGCACTGGTGGAAGAAAGCCATGAAAGGAAGCTGTCGAGAGTCTTACAGGAGGACACAGCCACCACTGAACAGCGCTTGCTTTGTGTTTCTTCAGATATCTCAGTCCAGAGAGATGTCAGAGATGACCAATGCTACAGTGTTCAGGGGAAAATGCACCTCAGAGGTCCAGTCCAGTAAAATAAACTCAAAATCTATCTATATATCTATCTATCTATCTATCTATGATAATGCATACAAGTGCAATGATAATGAATACATCTCTGCCTGATTAGAGGAACACAACTGGCCCATTCTGCCTCAGTCCTGTGGTAAATTGGAGAACAGAGGACTTTTAGATTCTAACCCCACAATGTCATACCCTTCACGTGTCCCCTATGACAGACGGCCCATAAAACCCTTTCAATAAGTTGTAAAATGGAAATGGTGCCTCCTATCTTCAATGGAGAAATGGAGCCATAAGCATAAATATATTACACACTACCATTTAACGGTTTTGGTTTGGTAAGATTTGTTAATGTTTTAGAAGTAGTCTCTTATGCTCACCAAGGCTTTAATTTATTTGATCAATAATACAGTAAAATCAGTAATATTGTGAACTATTATTTAAATTGTTTGAGGTTTAGTCCAGTTTTACTGAAAAATACTTGCTTAACTCGCTTTTAGTCTTTTAGTTTGTTACTCCTCATAACTGTGATTAGAATTTATTCCCCAATGCCTGAACAAACTGGATTTCAGTGCAGCCAATTTCAGGTGAGGTGGGAATAAACACAAGCACCCGCCACACACGTGAGCATAATGACAAACAATGCAGCTATTTGCAGACAAGCAGAGCAAAACAGTATTTTACCATGCTAGGGCAAACAAAGCCACCACAAGCGGTACACATGTGAATAAACCATGACCGGTTTCCATATAAACATCAGCAGTACAATCTCAAAGTGCCCGCTGGACTGAAATATGCTGCTTTTAGATTAGAGATCAGTACCTCTGTTTTATTGTCTTCTCTTTACGCCACACATGCTGTTGAATTGTAATTTGATATCTGGGTAGATCATATCGTTTGGTGTCTCTGACCAAATGGACTGCATTTTAATTAACTTTTTAAATAAAAAAATTATATCGATTTTTGTCTCTACCGTTCATGAGCAGGTTCAAACTGAGTTCTGAAATGATTTAACAGAGATAGAAAGCCCCCGATTACGAGGACGTCGGATGAGATAATGAGCAAATTAAATGACCAACCCTGCACTGAAAGAACGCAGTCTGCACAGGACATCTAACTGTGCACCCAACTGAATAGTTCAAAGGTTTAGATAAGGGCTTTATACTCTTTTTGAAGAACTTTAGAATGTTCCTTCAAAGTAGAAGTTCATATAAATGAGAAATTACCCGTAACAGAGCTGTCCAAGTTGTCCATGCTGGAGCCTGGCGTGTGTTCGATGCCCCTAATTGGCGGCGACATCTCATATCCTTCGTCTTCCTCATCGTCATCTTCATCAGGAAGGTCTGTCTCAATATCAGACACTAGGGTGCTGGAGATATAACCCACGGGCGGTGCAGGGGCCAGGGGCGGGTAAGGCCCACCCTGCATGTGCCTAAGGAGAATTCAAGAAGTCAAACATGAACATACCACGCTTTTTTGCATAACCAAGCAAGAGCTTCAAGGGTTGTCAGAAGGAGACAAAGGGTGTCAATGAGTGACAAGCCTAAACAAAAGAGAAATGCGTGGGGTGTGCTGTCTGTCAGGCGAAATTTGGTATTCCTAGAACATTCCTTGTCATCTCTCCGATGAATTGGGACAATTCGGCTAATTCAGCAGTGCCACGGTTTGCATGCTAACACAATGACCTACTAATTGCAGCTTGAAGAGGATACAATGGCAACCACTACAGGCATGTCTTTGCTGCAGCTGTCACCCACTAGACAGCTAGGTTCGATGACAGCCCTACTGTGTGTCTATATATATGTGTATCGATGTGTGTTTGTGCAGTGCTGCTGCTGCTTTGATGCGGTCTATGCCAGGATTTGTATATAATTATGGGCTCTTCCCAGTCGTCACAAATGTTCTATGAGCAACATACTCATTATGGTGGTAACATGACATCTTCCTCCTGACAAGTAGAGGCCGTTTCCTCGCAGTGCCGATTGTAATAAACGGAAGTTGGTTTCTCTTGGAAAAACAGGTTGAAGCATGGCTTTGGCATAGGGGCTTTATAAGAATGCGTTACGCAGTCTGGGAGAAATGACTATCAGTTGTTTTCATATTTAATTCAGCTACATCCACCTTTTTCATTTAAATCATGCTTCTATTGACAATGACAAACAAATGTGGTGCAATAAAAACAGATATTTTTTTATTCAGTTTAATTCAGTTTGTGTGGGTAAAAAGGAAGCCAGTTACAGTAAGTAAAGGAAAAGAAAAAAAAAAAAAACAGCTCTTTGAATCTTCAATGTTAAATAGTCATTTTTATATTTTACAATTGCATTTAGTGCCTCTAGTGAAGAGGTGCTCAAACTTGGAATGTAAGTGTTGCATTATACCCAAGTATATTAAACTGTACAATTTTTAAATCAAATTCACTTATATTATCCAGTGTATCGAGATCTTACCAAGTCTGTTTAGCCATGTCCAACCGGTAAGCACGGGTTAGCTCATCTAAGTGGGCTTGGAGCATGGGCTGTATTTCTTCACGTGGGGATGGGCTCAGTGTGGCTGTGGACTGCTTGCCAAAGGAAACTGCTGCAGGGGAGGAGGCCACACCCCTTATGGGAGGAGTGGGCACCCGTTCTTCCTCTTCCTCCAGCTCATCCTCTAAACCCTGATGGAGGTATGTCTGCACGGGCAAGGGTGGGCCCCAACCATCACTATCATATCTGAAACAAATGAACATAGAAACAAAATGAAAACAGACCACAAACAGGTCCCTGTGGCACCCCATGAACAGTTGTGTGTTAGGCAAGAGAGAAAGGAATATTGTTTTTTTTTTTTTTTTTTTTTAGAAATGTTAGTCTAGCCAACAGTTATTGATATAGTGAGACTAAGGTTTATCAACATAGTGGTAATGATGTAAATCTTGGGTTAAATCTAGTGGGATTTTCTCAGCTTTACTTGTTCTTTAATGCAGGCTGATCTGGCAGAGTGGCTGCGTTTTCTTATTTCCCAGAACTGTGCTTATACATGCTGAAATAATACATGACATAAAGCCAACGTTCATTAGAGGAATTTGTCAGTGCACATCCCGTAGGACATAACAGTTTTAATCTGAAGCCATTAAAGACAGTGGCGAGATTTACTGCGGAAAGACTACTCATTTGCCAGAGAGCCTATTAAGCCCGATGACTCTCCGAGATGGAAATTAACAGGGTTGAAAGGCAAGCACAACTCTCCGGCAGGGTATTTAATTTGTATCACCACCTTCATGTTTTCTTTTAACTGTACAGATGGGGCGATGCTGATGTCAGACAAGAGTGGAGTGCCATCGTAAGTGAAAGTATATTAAAAGTTGCTGAGCGTGAACAGTTTGTCAAACAGGGTTTTAATATTACATCTCGTCTATTTATAATGGACAACAAATACATAATTTAGTGCTAGTGGTTTGATTAACTCTCTAAGGAATAAATAAATACCATTGGCAGATTTATCGATAATATATCAGCTAGCAAGAACAAGACTTTGAACAATTTCTTACAAACATCATGGTCGGTTTTATTTTAAACCACCATTTTTATCACTTGATGGGAAAAATCCAATGCTTAATAACATGGATCATAATCTCTAGATATTATAGATGTGACCATTGAATTTGCAGTATAGAGTGTCTCTATTACTTGTACTAGGTAGAGCTGAATGAGTGACTCTGAACCCTACCCTCCTCCGTCATGGTGCTCTGAGGCATAGTGGTCCATCTCTGTGCCTGGAAGAGGGTGGATAGGAGGGGGAGGGAGTGGAACATTAGCCCAGTTGGAGCCATTCATCTTGGTGGGCTTGGCGTTTGTTTTGGTCTTCTTCTTCTTTCCGCCTTTCCCACCTACAATAGCAAAAGTTGGGAATATTTTGTTAAAGTCTGAATGCAGAATGATGCCATGTGATTAGCCAATTCCACGTTTTCACCTTAAAAAGAAAATCGATTTATTCCCCACATGACATGTGCTTGAAATTCTCTATGCTAAGTGAAGGCACTTGCAATGCCACTGTCAAACACAATTGCTTAATTGTATGTTAGAATGTACAACTCCAACTGCTTTCAAAATGTTCCCAAGCCAATACGGCCATAAAAGCAATCTCAAGGCTGTGTGGTGAAAGAAACAGTTCGCAGCATGTCAATGGCTCAAAGACTGAAGACTAAAAAAATACTGAAAAAACCTTTGACCTCCTTTTAACTATGATTGCTATTCATGCAACTTGCTGGAATAGCTTTGCTTACAACTCTGGTTCTACTCTATGAATGTGCACTTTTCTTTACTCTTAGAAAAAGTATTGGGAAAGAAACAGAACGTGTCAAAGATGGAAAGAAAAAAGGCTGTTGAACTCCCTTTGCTTTGTTGAACTTGTATGTTGCATCCACAATCTCCCTGGACAAAAGATTTGGCAAATCACACACTTGCCCAAGAACTAGTACGAAGGATAGTAATTAATCACCCTTCTCTCACAATCTAATTAACAAAACCATCTAAATGTAATGGCCATCAGTGCCAGATGAAGACATTTGGGACGAGGAAGTCTTCATGCAGACTTCATACAGAGGCTGCAGGGTTCATTACTCTAAATTATTAATGCCGCCGCTGGCAAACTCGACATGACCAGTGCGTTGCCGCATGTTGCCAGATCCTCCCGCGTTTCAAGCCAGTCATAAAATAGCTGAGGCTGATGGAGTCAGACACACGGCCAAATGCAAATGGGGGGGAAAACCTTCACTGGCAGTACTTGTGCTGTATGGGATCCTATCTGTCATCATCTGCCTCTGTCTGCCAATTGCCTCTAATTATCCCTGCCGCCTCGAAATGTTCCGATTTAGGCAAACCTTTGGGCTTCAAACATCATGTTATTTAATATGATGCCAGGACTTTGACAGGGCTATACATTAAGTCCAAAAAACTCTTTATAAAATCCATGTTGAATCACATTCAAGGGCTATGAAAAGACTATCTTCCCTGGATCTTAAAGGAACATTCCACCCAAAAATGAAAACGATCATGTTGTTCCAAAACCATACGACTTTCTTTCTTCTGTGAAAACCAAATAAAGAAATTTGAAGAATTGTGCTGTTCAGTGAGTTGAATTAAAGACTGAGGCTGTCACGCTTTAAAAAAAAGATGCAAATGCAACATAAAAGTGGTCCCTATGAATTGTACTTTATGATTTTATAATAATTTAGTGATAATAAATAACTAGTTCTTGGAGCATTTAGAAATTTATGAGACACGCTCTTTTGAATCTTTTCAAACAACTGCACTCAGACCAGCATTTGTGAACTGGTTCGACCAAATAATTAATAATTGATAGTTCATAAAACCATGCCTAACTATATTGCTCACAAAATGGACTGATTTGGCTTTTGAGTTCAGTCAGTGTTGTTACTGTTAACTAAAATTTAAAATATTATTATAATTGTTTTTATTAATTGAAGCTAATATAAATAAAATATAAATATTAGATGAAAAAAATGATCTGAATAGAAAAAATAAATATAAAAGCAAAAATAAAAAAAATACAAAAGAACAAAAACACTAAAACTAATATTATATAAATAATACTAAAACAAAAGATTGTTTGCTGAATAAATGTGTGTTCCTCATAAGCTATCACATGGCTTCAGAAAACTTGAAATAGAGTCATATGGACCACTTTTAATGATGTTTTTTTTGTCCTTTGCTTGAAAACTCAGTTTACATCCATCGTACAGTACATAGAGAGCAGCCAGAAAGGGAAAACCAGTACAATGATTAAAAAACAACTGTGTGTCAAAATGAAGAATTCACACAGGTTTGGAACAACACGAAAGAGAGTGTTTTCAAAATATTAATTTTTGGGTGCACTGTTCCTTTAAGAAAAACAAAAACAAGTGTGAAAGAGCAGGCGCAAGAGGATGAGTACTGTAGCTATGCACAGTTTAAGGCAGATTTGTCATACGGTGGCTGACGTTTATGATATTCTCGGCAGTCAGCCTATTACAGAGCGTTCCCATCGCCGGAACTTCTCGCTGACGGTGCGCTATTGTTCCGACGGCCGAGGGAGAGCGGGAGGCATTAGGAGTCTTGCGGAGGGATGGAAGTGTCAAACGAAGATGAATAAAGCATGCTAGTAATAAAAAAAAAAATAACAACAGCCTAGAGGCAGAAGTGGCTGGAGTGGGGGGAAATAATTGGGTTTCCTAATCGTTCCTCTGGGTGACGCGCGGCATCAGCCAATAAATGGAGAGATGGCGTGATCACTCAATCACTCCCTCTCTCTTTCCTCCTTTCTTTCTCCCTCTGTTTGTTGAGTAGAGGGCATCAATAATGTAAACGAGTCTCTGCTGATGAGTCGGGGCAGCTCCTGAAATTACCAGTGTAAGAAATGTGAGGAAAACAGACAGGAAGGGCGCTGTGGGACAGCAGTGACTCGACTGACAAACATGAGGTCGCTTTCTGAATTAGGCCAAACCAGGCCGGCGAAGAGGCAAAGGAATGTTTCATAACTTATAAAGTTGCACACCTTTAACACATCAATGAGAGCTTGCTCAACTCGGACCTGTTCTATCTTGTACAATGAATTATGATCTAATTCTATGTTATGGTGGGAAAAAGAAGTAATAACAGTATTTGAAAATCATTTGCTTTTAGTGGGGCAGTACAAAGACTTTATGCATGTGAAAATGCATGTGTTTCTGATTAGGAAAAGAGTTTTTCAGTTTTTCTAAGGAAGGCTGTGAATTTTGGCTCCAAACACATGCGCAACAGCAAACATGCCCTCTGAAAGTGGGTGAAACACGTTTTACTGTACTTTAAACGCATTTAAATTAATTATAAACCTGATAAGATGCTAAAAGTGACATGATCTCTGATATAAAGTGAGACCCTGACTTGTCAAAAAATAGTATCAAGCAAGCATCTATTTTTAACAGATTAAAAAGTTCTGTGTTGAAAAGATACACCAATTCCCTGATATAAATATTTCAGAATTATTTGGGATAGTAAGCCAAAATGATCCTCAGCAAACAAATGAAGTACACATGTTTTCTTGGAAACAATCAAACGTAATGTGATGGCCTTTTACTTTGGAAATGTAAACGTAACACTTATTTAGTCTCTCCTTTTGCACCCTCAGATTCCAGATTTTCAAATAGTTGTATCTCGGACAAATATTGTGCTATCCTAACAAACCATACATCAATGGAAAGCTTATTTGATGTATAGATCTCAATTTCAAAAAATTGACCCTTATCACTGCTTTTGTGGTGCAGTCACATATATATTCAATTAAATCCTAATAATATTTCACAATATTACTCTTTTTGCTGTATTTTGACATTTGAATGGTAGTGTATATTTCCAAAAGCATGATCTGTATAATTTGTCTGAATGCTAAATAATAAAATACGACAACAGTTTTCATGTTAATCAGGTTGCTACACATGTGATATCAAATTATATCATTACAGCCATTAACATGCTGTACAAATGTTAAACAAGATCAGAATGTTTCGATTTGGTCAACTGATCTCTATCTTCTAAACAATCCTCGCCTGAAGAGGTTGAGATGTTTGACCTAAATCTACCCTTGGAGTCCTAATTGTAGCCCATGAAACACTTGAGCCAGATGCTTGGAGAGCTTCCCATCTAATGTCTGAGGCTGCGTTGGATTACTGCACAGTTAAAGCACTGGCATGAAACTTGATTAGAGAGGAGAAAGAGAGCCACATGGACAGCGAGACGAGAGGATGGGGGCCGGCTCCGTGTCCTATAAATGACATTGTAATTTTCAGTACATGAATTTTATTGTAGCTTGTAACCATTAAAGGGAGGAATCGGCTCAGATCAAGCTGCTCTAGTGCATGTGTGCATTTCCGAGTGGTTTCTTTTATGTTGCAACAGTAACCTATGACGAAACAAACCTCTGCTTAAATCAAAAACACACTGACATTGTTAACACAGGGTTAATGACAATGTCAAAAGATGCTTTGCCGGAATTACAGCGTGTGCAACAGGTCAAACCGAGCCAGAAGATAAAGGTTGAATGGATTGTGTCATGCGCCATTTCCCCTTCACATGTGAAAAGTGATTTTAAACTTTGCCTTTTAACCCTCTGGTGCTGTTCAGTCATTTCTGACTGGAAAATTGGTAAAGGTTTTGGCATTGCTATGTGAACACAAAAAAATCATGGATATGATTTAAAAAAGTTAAATGGTCCTGAAAAAATAGTCACACTTCGTCGTACTTTAGTCGTACTATTCATGGCCAATAATGACTGCACTGGAAATGAATAGGAAGCGAAATTCATCTAGTGAGTGTTTGGTACTGCGGCTAAACAAAATTTGACATCAGATATCAACATCAAATTTGGAACACAACTTGTTTAGATTTATGGCTTTGATTTTCATGCATTTTGAGAGTAAAACATATTTTGGAAAAATATATATTTCATATAAATGTACAAATAGTACTTTTGTGCATTTTTAATAATAATTAACCTTTTTTTTGTTTCACTTTTTCACTTTTTAATTTCAGTAATCTGCCAGTTGTCTTCTTTAAAAAGAGACCAAGCAAAGCATTCAAGTTTATATGACAGTTTAAGTTGGAAATGTTATGCTTGTGGTGAACAGGTAATAAATGAATCATAACTATTCCATAAATATAGTAGTACTTTAAAAATCCCCTAAAAACGCAACATATTAAATAAATTATTGACTTACAATTTCATACATTCATTAAAAAACAACAACAGCAAAAAACAAAACAAAAAAAACACAGCACCAGAGGGTTAAAGGATGAATTTATGGAATCATTATGCAAAGGTCAGTGCTCAGAATTGCCTAATATCACAGCAGAATCATATTTTAGTACTAGAAACCTGCTAGAACCAGGACTTTTCTGTCCAGGCCCTCACACAATGGCTGTAGATCCAGTCGACTTGACTACAAGGAACACAGTTATTACACAAACCCATATTATCAACAGTACAGAGCAGGAGTCATGGCGTATGCACCACGGTTAGTGGAGGTGAAAGGGGAGAGGGGTAGACTGAAGGAAAGATGCGGGTGGGCTGCTGACCCTGGACCGGTGAAATACCAACCTGACAGACTGTTGCTCCGATCTGAGCTGTTGTGGGAGCTGGTGGTGCTGAAATCCTGTGATTGGTTGTGCGGCATTCTATTACACAATCCGTCAGCCAATCGGTAGTCAGGAATGAAAAGGAGTGCTAGTGGAGGCGAAGGGCAAAAAAGTGGCATCAGGTGGAGGGCAAGATGGCACAAGCGCATGCAAGGGCGTGCAGTTAGAGCAACAAGCAAAGCACTGATCTCACACACAACTCCTACTCTATTTAAAAATCCTATTCTTTATAATTTAACCATGCTTAGACTCAATACTTGAAAATGTAAAAATAAATACAAATAAAATGAAATGATTAAAACTATTTTAAAACAAATAAAATTCAAATAAAAGTATTTAAATGTATTATTTGTTATATATTTATTATAAATAATTATAATGCATATAATATATAAAATATAACTATATAAATTTATTACTAGTAATCATGTTAAATTATTTATAATGATATTAAATATAAAATTCTATAAAAAATAAATGTATAACAAAACATAACATAACATAACATAATATACAAGTGGCTGCGTTGATAAAGTGTTCTAAATCATTCACTTACAAGTCTTTCTTTCTTTCTTTCTTTTGGTTAGGATGCTGCCTATTTAGGTAGCAGACAGCATGGCAGCTCACTAGGCTCTGGAACAGAGCCCTAATTGCTTTAAAATCTCTCAATTTGTCTAGTTTCTTTGGAAAGTGTCTCATTCAGAGGTTAACAACATACATTAGTGCTAATTTTCCTGGAATTAATTCAATTTGTTGGCAAGTTAACCAGTTCATGGAAACATTTATACTTGTGATTTACAGTAATTTCATAGTTAGAGGTTTATTCAAGTCCAAATGAAAGCGGAAATGGTTTTTAATTGCGTTAAGGAACATCTACAATTTATCATTCTGCTCAACTGCAGAGAAGTTCATTAATATGGATAGTAGTACTTTTTGATAAAAAAAAAAAAAAAATTTGTCTAAAAGCTTTTCAAAATAGAATAAATCTTGGCTAATGACGTTACATTCTTTTAGCCCAAAGACAATTTAAATAATAAATGTGGTTGGTCGGAAACACATTCAAGGGTCATGGATTTTGTTATGGGCCAATGATACACAGTCTTATTGCTCCTGAATGTCAGAAAAATGCAACATTAATACAACGATGGTCAAATTAACACTGATACAAACCTCAGGCAATATCCAGAAATAGATTTTGGACGCAAAGATTTTGGACGCAAATAAAACGCACAAACAAGCTCACACACACCCCTGCAGCCCTTCAGCCCGACTCACTGTTGTTGCAGGAGTTCTTGTCTGGCAGTGAGTAGCCCAGGCTTGCCATTTCCTGCTTGGCCTGTAGGGAGGTCTTCCACTGGGCCTCAGGCAGATCGACGGCCAGCTCGTGAATGCTGTTGGAACGGAGGATCTGGGTGGTGGCGTAGGGCGTGGCCTGGGAGGCGGGGCTTGGACTGCCGAATCCACCTTTGGTAGTGAAGTCGATGCTGCTGTAAATGGCTCCATCTGAAAGCATGGTGCCCGTCTTATCGGCCTGGGCGCTGGGCATCACGTCTGAGTGGAACGGGAAGATGGAATACAAGGAAGACGAACAAGATTGTGAGGTTAATATGGTGAAAAAGTTATGTAAATTTTTCAAGAACAAAATATTTCAATGCATTTCAATTCAATGCTCTTTAACAACAAGTCTGATATATTTGTATTTTATTTGAAATATTACGTATTTATCTATTTATCTTCAGATTAAAGTCAATTTTTACATTTTTGAATACCCCAACAAATTCACACAAAGAAATAATACTAAAATAATTCTGGAATTATGACATTTTGGTATCTAAGGCTATGTGAAATAGAAATAATAATAACATAATAGAAATAACATAATATAATAGAAACTATAAATATATGCAACTACAAGAATACTTAATAATAATAGAAATTATAAATATATACAACTACAAGAATACTTAATAATAATATATATAATAATAAAGAAAGTTTTAAAATACTAAATCAATAATAATAATACCGATGATGATAATGATAATAATAGTAGAAATAGAAATTATAAATATATACAACTACAAGAATACTTAATACAAATATCTAATAATAATAATAATAATAGCAAATAATAATAATAATAATGCTGCTCAGAAAATTATGGAATTCTGACATTGTGGTATCTGAGGTGGTGTGAAAGATCAACAACAATAATATTATTAATATAAATTCTAAAAATATTCAACTATAAGAATACTTAATACATATTTTATACATATTTTAATTAATATATTATTTATTACATACTATATTAGAAATTACAGAATGAAATAGATTAATTATACTGAAAGTTTGTGGATATGCAATATTTTTGGTGTGAGCAGGCCTTTAGTTTCTTTTCATTCTTTCCCTTTGACTCACTGCTACTATATTCTCTACTATATTACTATATATAGGTAGTAATGCTGTAACTCTACATGTGTGAGTGTGTATATGTGTGTACTGAAGAGAAAATGATATACAGCAGCTGCATCTGCACCACTCAAGCTGCGGGTGTCCTTCACAACTCACTGCTCCACCACCATCTTTTCCTCTCTCCCCCATCACCCCTCTCCTCCGCTGTCGGCCCTTCCTCTGTCTGACAGTGGGTCAGAACCACAGCCATTCGTTTCAGTGTGACAGCAGAATGCGGGTGGCGATATAAGTCTGTCCCAGTGCATGATGAATAAATGTGTGCATCCAAAAACGGCCGATGCAATATGCATACAGGTGTTCATCTTACGGACAACACCAGGGCACCCTGAATGAATCATCGCCCATGAATATAAAAGGGGAAGAGGACATTTTCTTTCAACTGATGGCGTCAGCTTGCTTTTAACACTTTGAACTCTTGACTACAACCGATTTCACCAATTTAATATGTCCTAAATTCCTAGCCAATGCAGCAGTGGGTCTGAGAGTGGATTTACCTCCACGGCCGAAGTTGTTGAGGTCGTTGGGTCCTCCAGAACTGCTGTTCACAGTCAGACTGGTGGCCGGCCAGGAGTCAGCGAGCCAGGGGTATCCTGAATCACTGGCATTCAGCAGACCAGGACGACTGCGGGAACACAAACCATGCATGTGACACTTCATTCTCTAGATTCTGACTTTCCACAGTTTGAGCAACCAATTTCCATAACTTGCCAACTCATTTGTGATTATTGGATATGGATTTGACTGAAACAGGCAGAGTATTTTAATAATTGCTTATAAATGAAGCCTTGTGAGTGTATGAAAGTTTCATTCATAAGCTCTATAAAGCAGTGCATGGAATTTTTATATGTATAATCAGCACAGAAATGTAAAAATGCTAAAATTAACTGAAATAAAAATTAATGAGTTACAACATTAGTAATTTGCATGACATTTCCAGGCAGTTCTTTCTTTCTTTCTTTCTTTTTGATTTTATTATTATTATTATTATGAACTGAAGGTCAAATCTAATTTTATTTCAAGAAAACTATCTGGGAAAAAAAAAAATAAAAAAAAATAATAATAAATACAATATACAATTACAAGATTACATTTATATGACTAAATACAAAATAAAAATAAATAAATAAATAATAATAAATCATTAATATTCTCATATTACTACTACTACTATTAGTAGTAGTATTATATTTGCTCAGATAAGTATGGAATTATGAAATATTGGTGTCTGTGTCAGTGTGAAATTATATTATATATTATATATATATTAATGTGTTTATAAATGATTACATACATTTATACATGTAATTTATACAATAATATTATTATTATTTTTATTTGTATTATTAATATTAATACTACCACTACTACTATTAATACTATTACTACTACTACTACTACTACGACTACTACTACTACTACTAATAATAACAATAATAATACGCAACTTAAAGTATCTCTTAAATGACCAATATATGTGTAGCGGTGTAAAATGGGATTTTATAAATATTTGTATAAAAACTTAAATAAAGACATACATTTGTGTAGGTTCAGTAAGGTATCGCAAAATAATAGAAATAGACCAAGAATACATTGGAACTAAAGTTTAAAATACAGCAGAACAAAGTTTTGTGAGTCTGTTCTTCATCTGTCTGTCTCAATCTAATATTTTCCTGCAGGATTGAAAAAAAAGAATGAATTAAACACATGAGAGAAATCTGCAGGGAGTCCAAATAAAGACATAACACAATCAAATGAAGTGCATGACGTTCTCATGGCATCTCCTTTCAACAGAAAATGCTTATTTTTGTAGGATTTTTTCCTAATGATTATCACATTTTCCAATGTAGCATCTATTTTTATTTGATAAAACACTGGTAGTGTAGCAGGGCCCACTCAATATCTGAGAGATTATTTTTTTTTTTACATTTAAACCTGGAAATTATCAGAAAGCTTTAGGATTTTAAACAAAGACAGCATTTTTCATTGTAGCTTTGTAAGAACACACACAAAGCGAACGCCCTTCCGTACATGCCAACACACACCCTCAATTAACAGATCACCCTCACTATAATACACCATCTTCAGCTCAGCGAACTCCTGTGTTTTACAACACACTCCTCCACATCTGACAACCGCGCGTGTGTGTACGAGCTCACACATAGGAGGCTTGATTTAACAGGTGTTGTGTGTCTTCCCGAGGGTGTGTGTGGCGTAAAGGCATCATTAAGACTTTAAGCTGTCACGGGTGAGTGCTGTGGGCCATTACCACCACTTTACTGTGCAATCACCTCGCTGATGCTTGTTGCCATGGGCAACAGATGCTGAGGAGAACTTGTGTTTCTACCCCATCCCTTCATTTGTGCTGCTAAAGCCACACTCCCACTATAAAAATGGCTGTTAATTTCTCTTCAGAATGAGCGTAGATGGAAATAACGAGCCATTGGTTGAGGAAGGCTGGGAATGTAACAATAGAGGAATGGAGAACGAGTGGAGAGGTGGATGAATGAAGCGCTCAAGGACTCCTTCATTTTTAGGCCCTCATCTCTGTATTTCGCCTTTCATGATTGTTAGAGGAGCAATCTGTGGTCATGGTCGTGGAGACAGAGCAATGCCGGTGCGAACAGGAGATTTTGAAAGAACACAAAGACATGAGCGGAAACCAAAAGACATTTTTAAAAGCGAGTCAGTACACTCAGCGGCCATCTTGGTAATGAATTTATGCACTCATATGTTGTTCCAAATAATAATAATAATAATAACAAACAACAACAACAACAATAATAATAATAGCTATTGCTAAAATAAATAAATGCTTTTCTAAAGATTGAAATTATAATTCAGTCACTAACCCAACCATATGTCGTTCAAATAAATAAATAAATAAATAAATAAATAAATAAATAAATAAATAAATAAATAAATAAATAAATAAATAAATAAATAAATAAATAAATAAATAAATAAATAAATAAATAAATAAATAAATAAATAAATAAATAAATAAATAAATAAATAAATAAATAAATAAATAAATAAATTCTGTTGTTCCAAATAATAATAATAATAATAACAAACAACAACAACAACAATAATAATAATAGCTATTGCTAAAATAAATAAATGCTTTTCTAAAGATTGAAATTATAATTCAGTCACTAACCCAACCATATGTCGTTCAAATAAATAAATAAATAAATAAATAAATAAATAAATAAATAAATAGTTACTGTTATTATAAATATACACATAATTAACAATTAATTATTAATTAAATATTAATTAATTCAATAGTTTTAGTTGTTTAATTGTTAATTGTAATTCAGTAATTTAATAATAATAATAATAATAATTTATTATTACACAAATAAATAAACACATCAACAAACAAACAATGTTCATAATCCATTATGGCAAGCAAGCAATCAAATAAATAAATAAATAAAAAGTTATTATAAATATACAAATAATTAATTATGAATTAAATATTAATAAAATATTTCATTCGTTTTAGTTGTTTAATTAGTTCATTGTTTAATTGTTAATTGTAATTCAGTCATTAGATGATAATAATAATAATACTACTACTACTACTACTACTACTACTACTAATAATAATAATAATTATTATTATTATACAAATAAATAAACAAATCAACAAACAAACAAATAACGTTCATGATCCATTATGGAAAGTCAGTAAACAAACAAACAAACAAAGTTTAGCTAATACACCGCTATTCTGTTTAGAAAGGCTTCATTTCTGACAGCTGCCATGTTGAGCATTGTAATATCTCCTATTCATCTGACCTTGTTTGCCTGGTGTACAGTGTCTGACACAAACACGCTCATCCAAAGACTCAAGCGCTGATGTGCATCAACACACCCCAGTTGTCTTTGTCTCTTTTCTTTCTCTATTTCAACGTGACTTTCTCTCTCGTCTCCTCTCACTCCTGCTCTCTGTGGAAGTACATTTGCCCTGAGGTGGCTCGTCTCCCCCAGGCCCGGGGAACAGTGTGTGGTTTTCTGAAGCCGGGGGCAATATACCGGTAATGGCAGTGTAGCAGCCCGTCGCTCGCTAAGCCACAGGTTTTAATAAGAACCAGCGGAGCCCGAATGGAGGGTCTCGGGCCGAGGAGGCGGGGGTCCTGACAGACTAAGCACCCCCTGATGTGGCAGCTGAATGCCAAAACAGGCCCTCAGGGGGGACGAGTCATTCAAATTCATGGCTCCTCCTCAGACACGTTGACTTCTTATAGGGTAATACGTCGAGGACTACTCAAACCTTCCCCCTCCACCTCTGCATTTCTTCTGTCTGAAAAACAATCCTGCGCTCTGCTCACCTCTACCGAAATGCTCTTTGCTACCTGTTTACAATCAGGTCCTCTCTCTACCTTCACTGTTTTGGTTTTGTTTGGCCCTCAGGTGATCTTTATGAGTTACTTTTCTTTTTCAAGTGGTTTTCTCCTTCCATATTTAAAAACAATAGCTATTTAAAAAAAAAATGTTCCTGTCTTTGAAATAAATGTGCATGTCATTTCAAAGGATTTTTTTGTTCATGTTTTATAAAAATGTATTATGGAAGCCTGTTTCTGCCCTAAAGTAAGAACAAAATAAAGTAACTGCTTTTATTTAAACTGATTTTATTTCTCATAATTGTGACTATGTATGACTGCATTTTTAAATTTACTTTAAACAAAGTTTTATTTATTATTTTTAAAGGGGGAAAAAAACCTTGTTATGTTACTTTAAAGGAAAAAATATTTATTTCATATTTCATCAAAATATTGTATAACTGCATTTTCTTCTTTACTTTTAATTTACATTTTTTATATTTATTTTTAAATATATTTTAATATTTGTAATTTGTTATTTTAAAGAGAAAATCGTTTTCATTCATGTTTCATTTATTACATTTCTGCTGCTCCAGAGTAAGACAAATGAATTGTAATTTCATTTCTCATAACTGTGACTTTCTGTATGACTGCATTTTCTTATTTATTTTTTTTCTATTTATTTATTTTTTATAGATATTTTACATTCATTATTTTAAAGGAATATTGTAATTTTTCCTTGTTGTTATTTTAAAGGAAAAAAAAACTGTTTTCATGTTTCATCAGCTCCAGAGTAAGAACAATGAAGTAATTACGACTTTATGTCTCTTAACTGTGACTTTAAGTATGACTTCTTATTTTCTTTTAATTTATTTTTACATTTTCTTTGTGTAATTTTATATTTTACATTTTTTCCCCCTCCAAGGCAGAAATAGGCTCACTTGATAACTTGATCATCTCTGAAACAACCTTTCTTCAGACTTTCCTTCATATCTGACATCTTATGTGGGCAGGGAATATTAACCAATAATATAATAGTCTTACATTTCACAATTAAATCAAAATCTGCTAAATACTGTAATAGCGAGACCAAGTAAAATATATAGTTTCTCATAATAGTTAATAATTCATTAATATATACAAATGCCCATGTAGTTAGTTACTGTACCTAATACTACCCAGAACTTTCTTGGGTAAGTACACTGTAAGTATAGGTACTGTGTAACCCAAAATTGTTAAAATAACCTACACAGTAAAGTGTTACTGTGCAGGCTAAATGTCTAGGGAATGCAATTTCCTTCAAACTGAAGAGTTGGTAAATTGAGCTCGCCAGAGAAAAATGGAGGTTTCATGAGTTTGACTTTGATTTCTCTGGTAAACATCCACACGCACATGCACAGAGTCGCAGCCAGTCCTCACAGGGATCATTTGTAAGTGTGGGTGATGATGACGTTGACTGTGGTAACGGCGGCTCTGTCCTTGCATTCATCTTCTCCCGTTCGAGGTGATTAGATTGAGGAATATCGTTTTAGCAGGCATATCTCTGCTCTGCAAATCACCGGGAGCGGGGCCAGGGGCCTCATCCTATCCCTGACACCCAGCCCCGAATCCCTCTCCTCAGACAGCGAGAGCGCACTGTGACCTTGAGACCACAGAGATTTGATTTGGCTCATTTTTCCTTGCCATGCTCCTAGACACGCGCACAACTGTGAAATACAACCTCGCAGTGCGTCTGTGAGCATCGTCGTAAACAAGCCGAGTGAGCAATATTAATCCCAATCCTACTTCATAAATCAGCCGGGCTTTACAGGCCCACATGCCCTCCAATACAGCCGCAGAAAGAGCAAGCGCCAGAGAGACCCAACTAAAAGCCTACACATTAAATTATGCTTAAGGCACGCCGAAACACGCATTTGCTTTTCAGATTTACATTGGCTGGAGGATGCTGCTGCTTACTTTGAGCACAGTGAAAATCTAATATATAAACAAACATGTTCATATAAACATATAGATCTGAAAGAAAGGAAGGAAAGAAAGGAATAAAGTGCCTTGCAAAAAAGGACAGAAGGTGGGTAATGGTACACACAACTTCTTGACTGTATATACTATATATACAGTGGGTACGGAAAGTATTCAGACCCCCTTAAATTTTTCACTCTTTGTTATATTGCAGCCATTTGCTAAAATCATTTAAGTTAATTTTTTTTCCTCATTAATGTACACACAGCACCTCATATTGACAGAAAAACACAGAATTGTTGACATTTTTGCAGATTTATTAAAAAAGAAAAACTGAAATATCACATGGTCCTAAGTATTCAGACCCTTTGCTGTGACACTCATATATTTAACTCAGGTGCTGTCCATTTCTTCTGATCAGCCTTGAGATGGTTCTACACCTTCAAAAGTAACATAACGCATTACTTTCCATAAAAAGTAACTAAGTAATGTAATTAGTTACTTTTTTATGGAGTAACGCAATATTGTAATGCATTACTTTTAAAAGTAACTTTCCCCAACACTGGGTACAAGTATGTGACATTATATCACAGATCCATGGACGTGATTTTTAGGGGTGGAACGGTTCAACTTACTCACGGTTCGGTTTGCATCACGGTTTTAGAGTCACGGTTTCGGTAAGGTTCGGTATGTGCTATGTTTAGGGAAAAACTACACTGTCAAATAAAAATAGTCATGGAAGTCAAGAAAGAAAGAAAAACAAGCAAGGCTGTACATAAAGAAATTAAAGTAAAAAATGAATTAAGAAAAACAGTGCAAGAAAATGAAAGCGTGTAAGAAAAAACAATCTGCCATTATCAGTTTCTAGTTCAAGGCCTGACCAATATGCCACCTATTCATCTTCCATGAATCATTTATTCTGTGATCGATTAAGCGTAATTGTTCAGTACGAGCAATTTGGCAGCAGCCAATGAGGAGCTGCAGGAACAGATGCGGCTTCATTTGCTTTCATCTAATTAATGCTATAAACAAAGACTGTAACAACTGAACACATTCTCTCATCATCTCTCCAGGAACTTTAGTCACGGGGATTCACTGCAGAAGACAGATCAAGTGTTCTGATGCATGTAGAGCACCTTCACAGCATAAACCCACCTAAACGTGCAGAAGATTTCAATAAAATGAAACATGTATACTGTATATAATGCATTCTATTACAGTCCTGGATGTTGACTGCTCAATACATAATATAAAATATACAATACAGTAACAGTTAAGATGTGAAACACCTGTTCACTGTCACTACATTGCATTCTGTTATTATTTACATATAATATTCCAATATAAATCTGAATTTGTTCAGTAAAATAGCGTGTAAACAAAAAGTTGTGACATTAATATTTTTAATATAAAATTCGTAAATATTTACAAAATATATTTAAAAAAATTTACATTACAGATATAATTATTATTATTATTATGTGTTGATAAAATTATTATTATTATTAGTTTAAATGGGTTAAAATATCAGTATTTTATTTTTTTTACAAATAATAATTAATTTTATCAAATCAATAAAACATGCTAGAATGTAAATTTTTTACTATATTGAAAATATTGTAAAAGGTATCCTTGATGCATTCATAATGCAACAAATATAACAACATAACATAACATAACATAACATATAACATAACATAACATAACATAACATAACATAACATAATATAACATATAACATAACATAACATAATATAATATAATAGGCTTAAACTGAGAAGAATAAGGCATTTTGAATAGCTTTATAATGCATTTTATACACAGACCTCATACTGTTTGCAATAATGTCTGTCTTAATTCAGATCTACAGAGTTAAGTGCTTATCTCTGATCTCTAGGGTGTTATACAGCTAAAGACAAGGTATCACTATTAAAAAAAAAATACAATTGGACGTCCTCTTTGATTAGATAGGAGACCCATGGGATCTGGAATAGAATCTTCAAATCAATCAGCAGAACTTGACTTCCTGCAAGGGAATCAGGTGACACTGCTGCGGCTTTAATTCCAGCCATTCAAACACCTTCAATCTATTGATACAGCAGCAGAGACAATGAGAAGAGGTGTGGGTGTGTGGAATTAAAACAGAAAAACTGGATTTGGCCTGTCAGGTGTGATAAAAGACACCAAAGAGACAGACCTTCCACTCCTGTCCAGCAGGTAACTGGTGTCATTCAAACGAACCCTTACTCTCCTTTCCACCCCCTAAAAAAACCGAGGCCTGCCGAAAGATTCCAGAAGGGTTAGTCTTGCCTCTCCCTGGGGTAATTATTTTTACATTATTACACATGCTCATATTCCAGCCGCCCAGCTGAGGTGACAGGCAAATTTATCACTGCGGGGGTCTGTACAGGCAGCGGGGATGAAGGGGGGCTGACAAATGATAAAACATGCATGTATATATTTAAGAAAAATATGTTATGTTTATATATTAGCTATATTTATATATAATATAAAATAGAATAATATAGATATATAAATGTATATAAATGTAAATATTTTCTAAATATATACTGCATGTGTGTGTATTTATATAAATAATAAATATACACAGTACACACACACATATATTATGATGTAAAGAAAACCTTTTA
>NW_015546037.1:49623-58578 GCF_001515605.1 Sinocyclocheilus anshuiensis | reverse complement strand
ATGTTATAATTTATACAAAAATCCAAGTATATCATCTATTTTAATGTCATATAATACACTTAATTTCAGTTATCTAAATTATTTAATTAAATCAACATATTATATATTTATTATTATTAATTATAGTATATTAGAATTTATATTAAAAAATAACCAAATGATACATTATAAAATATAATATATTGTCTTCATCACTGATACAGATCCCACTGGGATCACTGAACACCCACAAAGTGGTGCGAATCAACAATACGTCTGGTTGAATTATTTATTTATATTTTTTCAGTTATCTAAATTATTTAATTAAATCAACATATTATATATTTATTATTATTAATTATAGTATATTAGAATTTATATTAAAAAATAACCAAATGATATATTATAAAATATAAAATATTGTCTTCATCACTGATACAGATCCCACTGGGGTCACTGAACACCCACAAAGTGGTGCGAATCAACAATACGTCTGGTTGAATTATTTATTTATATTCGAAAGAACCTTGTTTTAATGGTTATGCAAAGAATTGTTCCGCATTGATGGACTCTACTGTGACTTTTAGAAGGTTAATCAAGCTGTTGACCCATAAGAATCGGTTGTGTGTCGCAAGAACCCTCACAGAAACCTATAGGAACAACCTTTCAATAACTCCCATCCTCAGCGTCTCTTAAGATGAATTTCTAACAGTGCAGCGATGGCACGAACCCTTAAAAGCAGAGTACGCGCTGGTAGACGACTGCCTTGTAGAGGATAATGGTTTTGATGACCTTCCAGGGGATGATGGACAGAATATGAATGAGGTTTGGAATTGAGGGGCTGGTCTTTGAAGGTTAAAGGCAGGTGATTGGCACAAAGATAATAACTAGCACTGTTTTGTGGCATGCTGAGGAAAAACAAGGGGAACGAGAGAGCGGATGACAGGAATCTTACCTCCCGTTGCTCATCAAGCCTCCATCAACACGCTGGAACGTCACTGGGGTCAGAAAGAGGATAGAAAACAAAGAGAGAGAAAAAGAGATTGAGTCATCATAGCAAAATCACTCTCTTAAGCATCATTTCCATCATAATTCACATTTTTTAACACGATTCCAAATTAAACAGCTGGAACTGATTAAGAAATGAAGAAGTCTCCATATATACAGTATGTGTCATAGTAATCTTTCACGAGTGACTGAATTGTTTAGAGCACGCTGTAAATAAACATGCAGAATGAATTTATGAAATTAAAGCATCTTTGTCATTTCATCTCCATAACTTCCTATTTTCTCTGGGTTTTGCCTCAATATTCTTGCCAAAAGAAAGTGATTTACACAAAAAGTGTGCAAACAGAAAGATGGATTACTGATGAAAAGGAGACTAAATCAGGCGTGTATTTGAAAACACTTTTGTCCATTTAGTGAATGTCAACGGGGTTTAAAACTATACTGAACCCCATTGGCCTTTTTGTATGAAAAACCACTGATGCATTTCTTTTTAAATCTTCTTTTGTGTTCCACAGAATAAAAAAATGCATACAGATTTGGAATGACATGAAGGTGAGTAAATGAATAAAGAAATGTTCAAGCATGCACACTTATTTAACAAACATCACATAAACTAATCCAGAGTGACTCCTGGTCGTTTACACACCCTGCAGAGAATCTGAATTAGATCAGTGACATTTTCTCTCCACTGTTAACAATCCATCACCTCTTCTGTCAAACAGACAGTCCAAACATTACCCTGGGCCCGCTGTTTGTTGGGTTTATTTGCATTCGCTGCTAATTCCAGAATCTGGCATTTCAGTAAATTGAGAACAAACACTGAAGGTATTTTCTCTCCCCAAGGGACTCGTTTTATGTGGCGCTATGTGTGTGTGCGGGTCTGTTAAGTGCCTATCTACAATAGGACACATTGCTGGCGCTTTGATGTGGCCCGTAGACTGTCGCTGGTCTCGGCTTTAGGCTGAGCTCCAGATAAGCACTCTCTCCAATATGAAAACTGATTACTCCTCTTTAATAAGCATTTACTGCGGCACGACAAAATCGCCCGTATAAAAATTCCATCAAATCCTTCCTTCCCGTCCAAGCACAACTTGATTTAGCCTCGCGGCGATGACAGGTTTAAAGGAGGAAAGTGGGTGTTTGTGTGAACAGGTGTATTCGCTTTTACCTCTTACACCCAACTGCCGATTAAACATATATAAAAAAAAAAATGTTGCGGAATCGGCTGTCTTTCTTTGTTCTGTAAGCCCTGAAACGTTCGCATGATTTGCAGTGAACCTTGATAATGAGACGAAGACAATTTGGCTCCAGGAAACAAGAATAAACCAACGAATTTCACTCGGCGCAAGAAGCTGCCCTTGCTAGCATGGGCCGCTGCCTTCGCGAGCGTCAAGCATATGGGGTCTGGCATGCCGGTAATGCGTCTGAACGCCACACTTATCTGCTCGGCACATGGGACCAAGAAACCAAGAAAGATGTGGGCCCCTGGGAGCCGGCAACCTTGAAGCCCACTCAAGCAGTGGTGACGAGAGACCACTGGAGTGCATTAAAATGAAGTCGAGGGATATCGAGGTCATAAGACTCAGACAGCTGACTGGTACGCTCTTATCTTGGGGAAAAGTGGAGTGCGGCGGTGTCCGCTTTTGCAGCAGGGAGACTGATTTCATCGGTAATGAAGTTTGGAGCGAAACCCTCCTACAAGATAAAAGCACACCTCAATCCGCACACAATCCCCGAGAGACATGGAGGGAACCTGGGCTTGCTGAGTGATTTTTTTTTGTTGCTTTTTTGTGTTATCAATTCACAGTGTGATTGTGGCCGATCGTGTGACTGGATCAGGTCATCACTGGTTAACCTCTGGTAGGCCTGTGAATCTCCTATATATCATGTAACTTGCGGACAAACCAACCATTGAATTACAAACATTTCTCTGACATTGTGAACATAAAGTGGAAAATCAATGGCAGCGTGACCGTATTTCAGAATGGGATGATATTTGATGGACTGTGTTTGGAATGGTATACTATTCTTTCGATTTTCTACAGTATAAAGTATGAATACTATATTTACTAAAAGGTACAACAATGCAAGCTTCACTAGGTACAATATCCCTCAATGCAATGCATCCAATCATCTAATATCAACAGTCTCTTTTTTGCTTACAAATTGATGCCAAATGTTAAGACAACATTGTCCAAAAAATTAATTAAATATAATAAAAATGTTTTAGTTTGTTTAAGATAATATAATACACTAATATATATCCTAACAACATATAAATATAAATTGTTTTATTTATTTTTGTATTATTATTTATTTATGATCATATATGTGACCCTGGACCACAAAACCAGTCATAAGGGTCAATTTTTTTAAATTGAGATTTATACATAAATAAATAAGCTTTCCATTGATGTATGGTTTGTTAGGATATGACAATATTTGACTGAGATACAACTATTTGAAAATCTGGAATCTGAGGGTGCAAAAAAATCAAAATATTGAGAAAATCGCCTTTAAAGTTGTCCAAATGAAGTCCTTAGCAATGCATATTACTAATCAAAAATTAAGTTTTGATATATTTACGGTAGGAAATTAACACAATATCTTCATGGAACATGATCTTTACTTAATATCCTAATGATTTTTGGCATAAAAAAATCAATCAATAATTTTGACCCATACAATGTATTGTTGGCTATTGCTACAAATATACCTGTGCGAATGGTTTTGTGGTCCAGGGTCACATATAACTTAGCATACTACTAATATTTGAAATGCATACTGTCCAGGCATATTATCATTAATTAACCCAAAATAAGAAAAAAAAACAGCATTTATTCAAAATAGAAATCTTTTCTAACAATATAAGTCTTTACTATCACTTTTTATCCATTTAACAGATTCTTGCTAAATAAAAGTTAAAACAAAAAAAAAAAAAAAAAAAAAAGAAAAAAAAAGATAATAAAAATGACAGAAGCAGATAAAATTACTAAAAAAATCAACAAATTAAAATGCAAACTGAAAATATACAAATAAAAGTGAACAATTTTTTAGAAAGACTATAACAGAATATAAATAATTACAAACAGTATGCAGTGTGTACTAAATAGTATTCAGTAAGGTAGTATTCAATTCAGATCAAATCCAATTTTTTAAAACCCAGATCTGTGTCTATAATTTCTATACTGGTTAAAACAGAACATTTAGAAGTGTTTATCACAGGAGGGAAACAAGAAAATCTTCAGAAAACATGTCGACAACCTCGTATGGAGGGAACAATCGATTCTCACATGTAAGTTTGTTCAAGCGGTTAATAACAAAGACAAGAATGAACCAAAGAGCGGAGAACTCAGGTAGAGAACAAAAACAATTCACACAAACAAAAAGAGAGAACAGGAGAATAAAAGAAAGATAAAGATGAGATGGAAAAACCACACAAAAAAGATCAGCACAGGTGACCACCACTGAAAAAATGACCTGAAGAAAAGGACAAAGAAACACAAATAGAGAACTGCAGGATATTGCAGCCCACAGATCTTCCACCGGACTCTGTTAGCATTCATAAAGACATGTAAAAATGGTGTTTATTCGCAGTCAACAAATCAATGTTCGCTACTTGCACTTTAGTTTGACCTTGAATGTTATCCTGTATCTGTAAATAACCATTTTAGACCGTCTAGATCTGTCCATAATTTGTGTTTGAGACCCTTAGAGCCAAATTTACTCCCTGTACTGTGCTGACAAAGTCAGGTGGGCATCATCTGAAGACCTGTGAGGTTGAATCATGGGAAGGGATGCTTGATTGTGTAAAGGAAAGTAAGATAAATGCAGGAAGAAGAGATGGGGGTTTCGAAAAGATGGGACAAATGAACAGTACCTGCAGGGGTGAAGGTGAACGACTGAACTGCAAAAACAAGAAGACAGAGAAGAGTGTGTGTTAAAAAGCCTGCACTGCTCAGTCGGGCTTTGGAAGGTTTCTGTGTTTCTGTGCATGTGCATGATTATTCGCATGCATACTGGAATGTGTTTGAGCAAGGTTTGCGTTATGCCATCAGAGTCAAGACAGCAAGACAGCAGCCAAAGGAATGAGACACACAAACACAATTAAAATAAAGTGTAAAAAACAAACAAAAACAAAACAAAAGAGTGTGTTTTTCAGTGGCGGCTGGTGCTTTTAAATAGTAGGGATGCACAGATATCACTTATCAATGGCAAAAGGTGTACTTTATTATAATTTTTTTTTAAATATCTGCAATGTTGCTTCTAAGTACTACTAAAGAGTGAAAGCATTTATAAAATAAAAAAAATAATAGTTTCTTATCACATTGGACTACTGACTTTGCTCACACAAGGAACGACCTCCCAACAATTCTTTTCTTTTCTTTTTTTTGATATTGTTACACTTGTGGAGTTCCTGATCAAAAATTACTGGCCTCCAAAAAACTGCATATAAATTTCCCATTATGCTATATCATTACCAAATATTGGATTCAATCATTTTAGCAACTTGTTTTCTTTCAATTACCACAGGTTTTGATCATAAGCCTCATTGATATGAGCTTATACGCCTGCGATTTTGAGTGAATATTGCCAAAATTATTCACAAATAATGCTTTTTTTTTTTTTTTACTTAAAAACTGAGGTGTATAAGCTTAGATCAATGAAGCCTACAAGCAGTCAGTTCCAAAAAGAAATACAAAACCTGTCCTAACTGAAAGAAAACATGCTGTTATTAAAGACTGAATCCAAGCTTTGGTGATAATATAGCATAACATGAGAATTACAAGCAATTTTTAAAAGGTGAGCACACTAAATTAGATAAAGAATTTTCAACACAGCACAAGGGTTCATTTTTCAATTATTGGCCATTTGCAGCAAAGTCCTGTCCATTTACGAGCTTGAACAAATCATCATATAGCGAAAGCTGGGACAAAAACACATTGATTGAAAGCCGAATATGTCCCATTCAAAAGCTTTAAAAATACAAATAAGGACACAAAACGGTACTTTAGAGCCTCTTATCCAATGAACATCACTCGTTGCTTTATTAAAATAAATAGCCCAGTAAAGCACGGGCTCTAAGGGTCATGGTTTAATTTGCTAAAATACTAACAATATTTGTATTATTTATACTAAACACGCATTTAGGGGAAGTTGTGCTTCCCGTGCCATCTGAAAACAATCGCCACTGTGTGTAGCTCAAGCGGATCTGGTCTCTACCTGCGTAATTGCTGAGACCCTTTCTCTTCTTTCTCCTCCAGTAGAGCCAGATGCTGAAGCCCATCAGAATAACCCAGCAGGCCCCTCCGATGCCCGCGATGAAGGCCGGCTGCTTCACCACGTCCGTGATCTGCTCTGTGATGCTGTTGTTCCTGCTCATGATCACATCCCGGAAGTCTTTACCTACATGGACACACACACACACACACACGCAAGAGAAAACCGCTATTTGGTAAACTGAAAATTGTGGGTGAGTTTCTAAATTAGTTTAATAGCACGAGAAAAACACTTGTGCTCCAGTGAACATCAGAGCAGAATTTAATCAACTCAACTAGAGCGTTAAAAGCACATCACCTTGATCGTTAGCGTTACTTCAGTGAACAGAACAGAAAAAAACGAAAACACAAAATAACACGGAACAGCTTTTATAGCACATTTAATTTCCTTAATGTGATATTATTTCAACATTCATCAGAAATAATGTGAGATTTTATTATCTTTTAAGATTTGAATGGATTGAATCATGTTAGACTATAAATAGTATTGGTTAATATTACTTAACCCTGCCCATATGTCCCACCTCAGCAAAAACATAAAATAAAAAAATAAAATAACTAACACAAAATGTTGTATAAATAACACAAAACAGTATTTACTGCACATTTACTTTCCTTAATGTGATATTATTTCAATATTCATCAGTAATAATGTAAGATGAGACACATTTATTTATGACTTTTATTATCGTTTAGGATTTGATTGGATGGAATCATGTTAGACTTATATTATTGGTTAATATTACTTAACCCCGCCCATATTCCCACCTCAGCAAAAAATATATAACAAAAAATTAAACCAAATAACACAAAATGTGTATAAATAACACAAAACTGTATTTACAGTACATTTAATTTCCTTAACGTGATATGAATTCAATATTCATCAGTAATAATGTCAGATGAGACTTGGTTAATACTACTTAATATAGCCCACATGTCCCACCTCAGCAAAAATATAAAATAAGAAACTGAAATAAAGAACACAAAATGTTGCATAAATAACACAAAACCGCATTTACAGCACATTTAATTTCCTTAATGTGACATTATTTCAATATTTGGCACAAATAATGAAAGGTGAGACTTGTTTTTCATCCTTTCAAATTGGATTGGATGGAATCATAACTCCGCCCACATGTCCCACCTCAGCAAAAATATACTAACTAAATAACACAAAATGCTGTATAAAAACACAAAACAGTATTTACAGTACCTATTATTATCTTTTTGGATTTGATTGGATGGAATCATGTTAGACTATAAAGATCATTGGTTAATATTACTTAACCCTGCCCACATGTCCCCCCTCAGCAAAAAAAAAAAAAAAATATATAAGTTCAAAGGCAGAGAAAGTTGATAAAATGTTAACTTTTTTCCCTTTTGAAGTGATGAGCACATGAACTATTTACAATAACCTAGGGATATTTACTAGAGCCAAAAAAATAATCATTTTGATTTTTTATGTTGTCTTGTAGCTAAATCAGCGTTTTTTACTTCAAAAGCTGGTAGGACACACACATGCACACTAACTGCAATCTTGATAAATAATCTATCAGCCCCTGGCTGTGCGTGAAGATGGATAGTGAGCTTGACATTTTGGAATAAGGGCATGTCACTGGCCAAATCATCACTTATGGGTCAAACCAGTCACAACCTGCTACAACTCACATAACTCACACTGTAAACACCCAAAGACCTGGAAAAAAATCTGCGGCCCTGACCGTGAGATTTAATTTTGATTCTGGTGACCTCGATTTAAGATATTTCTGCCCATCACAGATAAAAGGCAGATGCAGTGTGACAGTAAAGGTTATCGAAACCAAAAGATGTCCCGTACCAATAATGATGGTTTGTGGTTCGCTCTTCACCCCCACCCCAGCGCTGGTGCTGGCGGCCACCTCCACCCGGTACTGGACCCCCGCCTGGAGACCCCCCACCACCACTGAGCGGATGGCTGCGTCCACTGTCTTATTTACATGGAAACGGCTCTCGTTCCCTAAACACCAGATCTGAGAGAGAGAGAGAAAATAGCAAATTGTCTGTAAAAAGTCATTTTTAATGATTGGGCCTCATTAACGAAAACGATTTTTGTGTGAACCACTCGTAAAGCCATTTTTATGCAAATTGTTGCATTCAATTCAGTACAGCTATTTATGCATGAAGGGATTTACAGACAATTTATAGAGAAATTAGTTCTGCTTGTGTTTCATAAATGAGGGCCATTTTGAACAAAAGTAAAAAACGTAAACAGTCATCTAGTGTGTGCTTCTATCCAAAACGACTTATTGTACACATATTATTTATTGAGTTTAGACCCTTAAAACATCCTCAAATGTGACCCTGGACCACAAAAGCAGTCATAAGTAGCACAGGTATATTTGTAGCAATAGCCAACAATACATTGTATGGGTCAAAATGATTGATTTTTCTTTTATGCCAAAAATCATTAGGATATTAAGTAAAGATCATGTTCCATGAAGATATAATATAATATAATAACGTTAATGCCCTGGCAGTGGCAAATAGCTTTGGTTTTATATTTAATTTGATTACATTAATGTTATAAGTTGAGATTTACAAGAAATATTTTAACTGCTACTATGTGAATGGAATACTGCTTTAAAAAAGCACCTTATTCGTTTAAAGTGTTTTCAAACCAAATATTATTGCACTTTTGTTCATATAC
>NW_015546037.1:46559-49556 GCF_001515605.1 Sinocyclocheilus anshuiensis | reverse complement strand
ATAATATAATATAATATAATATAATATAATATAATATAATATAATATATTAAGAGAATTAAGAGTGGAAGTCTATTTGGATATTTATTAAGTTGCATGTGTTTGTTGGTGTTTCTGATGGAGTCACGTGGCAATTACCTTATATTCCTGGATGATGCCATTCTGATGCTCTGCAGGAGGAGGGTCCCAGGAGATACTGATGGATGTGCTGTTCTGATTGCCCACAGTGAGGACCGTCACCTGCTGAGGAGGAGCACTGGGCGCTGGGACACAGGGAGAGAAACAGAAACACAGAGTTTTACTTCCATGCATAGCTTCCATGATGTTCTTCTACACTATTGACATTCCGGACTTTCCAGAAAAGATTTGAGGCTACAGCTGCCTCTGATTGTTTGGCAAGGATTTACTCAACACGCAACACTCATGCCATGACACTCTCTCATTCTGTTTCCTCTGAAAGAGTCTGTTGTAAGTCACAGCATTAGCATTAAGCAGTCGATGTGTGTGTTGAGCTTAAATACGTAAGACAGGTGGCCACGGGTGCACAAGTTCATTAGATGGGGATTTTCCTCAGCCTGACACTGACACTCCTTCACATTTCACTATGATTTCATATCCTGCCTCTGAAAGGAGGGATTTACTGAAAAAATACATTTACTGAGAGACAATGAGATGGTGAGCCATCCAAACAACTCGGCTTTCTTAGCAAATCGCTCTGACAGGCATGTAGGTTGCTCAACTCGGGGAGGAATGCGAAGAACGGAGATATGTTTTTGTATAGAGTAAAGAATGGAGCGCTGGTAAACATATTGACATGGATACATCGATTGAAGGAGGCCAGTTGCGAATCCAAGATACTGTTTTGTCCTTGGCTGAAAACAGAGTTTGTAATGTAGAAGTCGAGACCCCGGACCCCTATTTTATTAACCCCATCAGAACCACCCTGACAGAGACAAGGGAAGGGAATGAAATAAATAATAGAGGTCTTTAGTGGAAAATAAAATTTTTCTAAAAAATTTTTTCTCATTTCTGTGGCAACCTGAGGTGCGGCGACACAGCAGAATACTGACAGATCAATTACGGTAAACTCTGCTCGCTCGCACTCTTTCGCTTCCCTGCACTCTAACCCCGCGTAAATGGCACATATCCCAAAGCCACACTCATCCCTCACACGGGGCGGCCCATTTTAACCCTCAAAACACCTGACGGGACAAACGGCAGCTTGCCTTCATCCAACATCTGCAGCTGAATGGAAAATAACAGAGCAGTCGGCCGCTGAATGAACTCAGCACGTCGCAGGTGACTAAATCGCTCCCATAACAATACAGCCAATGTCATTCAAAGTTAAAACTGATCATTATGCACATCTGAAAATCCTTTAATACTGAATAATATATGTGTGCATGTATGTTTTTTTTTTTTTCCGTCTCAGAATTTAAAGTGCAATTTGATTGGGATTTTTACCTTAATACTGTAAATATTATAGTAATTGAATGATAATTATTTAAGTAAACGAAAGAAAGAAAAGAAAATGTAAAATTTTTCAATGTTGAAAAATTATTATAATATAAGATAATATAATATGTAATTTTACATAATAATAATAATTTTGTGTGTGTATATATATATATATAAATTAACAAAGACTAATAAATGCTGAAACAGATGTATTGCTGATTGTTATATAATATAATATAATATAATATAATATAATATAATATAATATAATATAATATAATATATGTATTTTTCTTACAATTAAGAGTGCAATTGGATTTTTACCACAACACTGCAAAAAAAGTAATTAAGTAATAATTGTACTGAAAATTCCAAATTTTCTTCTTTATTACTAAAAAAATAAATACAAAATAAATAAGCAAAATCCTTCCTATTTCACTCCTTAATTAGTATTTTTCTTCTTTAATACTGAATAATATAATATAATATAATATAATATAATATCTCAAAATTAAGACTATAAGTTGATTTACATTTTTCCTTATCGCTGTAAATTGTACAGTAATTGATCAAGCAATAGTTATCACAGAATATTCACATTTTTCTTCTTTAATACTGAAAAATAATATCAGCGTAACTCAGCACGCTGCAGGTGACAAAACCCCTCCTATAACAATGCAGACAATGTCATTCAAAGTTAATGCCGCAAATCATTTAGGCGCTTATCATTATGCACATTTGAGCCAAACAATACATATTTCTCATTTGGGGAGCGATGGCGCAGGCGATGCTAATAGTGCCATTAGCGGTGTGATGTATAGCCAGCGAGGATGTGACCTCTGTTTCACTGCTGCTACAGTAGCCTGCTGGGAAAGCTGATGAAAAAAACATTCTGTGATGTTAAACCAAGCTAATATTGAGACCCCGGGCGAGCGGCAGGGCTTTAGCTTACAGAATGTGAAGAAATGCTACATTGCTTTAACATGCCACTAATCAATGTGTGATAATGACCCTCGGGGAAAAAACTCCTATTGAGAAGCTGATTATTAACCATAAAATGGATTAAGAACACAGAGGAGTTTCTAAAAGGGCCTGTTTCACCTTTTCAACCTCTATCTTCAAAAAAATACTACTACTGCAGCTAATAGTACAGGACGTTTTCAAAAAAAAGAGCTAAAGCTATTCTTGCATAGCTATAGTCACATCCATCAGTGTTGATATTATATAAGAGTAAGTAAAAGAGCCATGTATACAAAAAAATAAATACTATATATATATATATATATATATATATATATATATATATAAACATACAGATTTGTGCATATATGTAGCTTTAATAAAATTGCATATATAAATAAAATGTATATTGTTGACATATAGTTGTTATATATAAAAATCATCCTATGTTATAACATTTACATACAATATACTAATTTTACTATAGGGATAGAATATAGGGATATGTTTATAACACATATAACACACACACACACACACACACACACACACACACACACACACACACACACACCCACAC
>NW_015546037.1:41941-46143 GCF_001515605.1 Sinocyclocheilus anshuiensis | reverse complement strand
ATATATATATAAACATACAGATTTTTGTATATATATTGTTTTAGTTGCGTATATAAATAAAATATTATGTTGACATATATGGTTGCTACATTTAATACTATATAAAAAATAATTATCAAAACATGTACAAATTTTACTATGGGGATTTTATATGTATCTATATGCTATAAATCTTCCAAAATAATATACATATGCGAAAATTATAATGCCTTATGGGTAATATATATGGCAATATCACTTTTGATATAGGGCAATATATGTCATATTACATTTACGTATGTGTAATAACCTTTTTCCAGCGGTCGCTAAAGCCCCGTTCACACCAAGAACGATAACTATAAAGATAACTATAAAGATAACGATATTAGCGTCCACACCAGCGGACAATATCATCTGTTTATTCTAAGCGCACGCGCGTCTGTCGCTTTAAATTCTCGAGCTCGTGATAGCAGAATTGATTCTGATTGGCTGTCAATGTTTTTATCGTTCATCAGCTGGAAAAAATCGTTCTGGAAGTGATTCCAACGATATCGTTTCTCTGTGCCTTTATCGTTATAGCTGTGGTGTGGACTCTGCTATTCTTAAATATTGAGAAAGATTTTTAGAACGATATCTTTATTGTTATCTTTATAGCCTAGTTATCGTCCTTGGTGTGAACGAGCCTTAATACCAATAAACAATAATCTAAATAATAATAAAAATAGAAAAACTTAATTACGTATTATATCAATCATTTGTTACATTAATTTCGATAAAAATAAAATAATTTATTTTTAATTTACAATTCAAAATTGCAAATTAATTTTAATAAATATATTTAAATAATTAAATAAGGTTACACTTTATTTTAAGGTGTCCTTGTTACAGTGTAATTATACATTTAAGTACTGAGTAATATTAATTAACTACATGTACTTACTATATGGTTAAGGTTATGACTACATGTAATTATGCATAATTTATTGTTATTATAATAGTACGTACATGTAACGTGTAACAAGGTTACCTTAAAATAAAGTGTTAAATAAATATTTACAATTAAAAATGTATTAATTTTACAATATTTACAATTTATCACAGTTTTACCATGGTAACAATTATTGCAGCAACTATGGTAAGTTGGAGGAGGCTATGGTTGGTAAGCATGTTCAGTTTTAATTAGATAATTCCCTGCAAAATTCATCACTTCAGCAGAAGGTCTAAACGAAAGCGAAAACACTTTTACTTTTCGGAAAAGACAAAGTAAGAGAGAAATGAAAAACAGAAAAGAAGTAGACACGGTGAGCTCCAGAGAGAAGCTGTAATTGTCTAATCAGACAATGGCCAATAAATCATCCTCTTCTGTGACTCTGACCAACCTTCTCAACTACCACACAGTGCAAAACAAGAAACAAAAGGGGGCTATCACAGCCGTGGGCCCCGTGACGCTCTTGTGCCAGGGGACCCGATGTTTTGTCTTGCTCTGGTAATGGCGATGACATGCAGGTGTAGGGTGTGAAGGCAGTGCAGCGGGGCTTCAGGAGACAGAGCTGGTGTGTGTGGAGGAGATACGGCTCTCCGCGGACACTCTGGGTAACAAATGAGCCTGTCATTGCGCTCAGACTTTAATCAGCAAACCTTCTGTGCTCGCGTGAGTGTGTGTGAATTTATGTCTCGAGAGTTCCATATGCCGTTTAAACTATTCTCAAAAATGCATTTTATTTCCCCAAGATGTGTGTCAGGTAGCAGCCATCGCTCACACCTGGGAGAAAATCTCAAAGCATTTTGGTGAATCCTGGACGCTGGTCAACATTAAGTAACAACCTGCCTGTCTGAGCCACAATAACCCAAGATGATACGTCCTGGGATCCACAGGGTCCGAAAATTAAAACTGACCAAGCACCAAACTGAGAGCAAAATGTAGCTTTAATGAGTGAAATAAATAAGTAAATAAATAAATAAATAAATAATGCTAGATTTTTTCCTACAATTAAAAATATTACAATTAATTTTACACAATACTATTTAAAAATAAAAATAAAATGAAATAAAAATAATGAATTTATTTTAATTAATAATAAAAATAAAAATAAATATAAAGTTATAAATATAAATTTCTAGATAAATAATTAAATAATTGCACAAGTAATATTTATTTGTTTATCTCGATGAAATTTTCTATATGCAAAAAGTTAATTTTGAACAGTAGGTTAAGCCTGGTGGTTGTCTAATGGAAATACAGAAAACAGAAACTATTTTAATAATAATAATACTTATTATTTATTAAATGTAATTGTATATGACATAATACATACATATTTTAAAATAAAAAAATATGATATAATAACAATACATTTAATATCAAATTAACAGAATAAATAAAAAATATTTTTATTTACAACTAAAAATTGTAAAATCATTAAAAACATATATAATTAATATATATTATATAATCAAAGGATTACATTTAATTTACAACTAAAATAAATATAAACATATAATACTATATATAGTATAAATATAAAGTATTATAATTTTCTAAATCACATAAATCTCTTGGTCAATTTTCTCTATGCAGAAGTTTATTTTGAATGCTAGGTAAGGACTGGTGGTTGTCTGAAGTAAAATACAGAAACAAATGAGTTAGTATAAATCTGGCTCTATGGCTGACATAGTCTTTTTTAGTCCATTGGGAGTGACGGGGACGAGAACAGGGAAAGAATTCAGTGAAACCCATGCTTATTTTAGTGTCCTGTCAGCCATAAACACACACAACCCACAACAAAGAAAAGGTCAATTCCTTTGCCAAAACGATAGTGTCTTTCCTCCGAGTCCCGTCAGGGATAGAGACAAGCTTACTGCAGTGCTGTGGAAAGCAGGCCAGTATTGCTTACTACGGTATTTGTTACGACGGTGGCCTAAGGGTGGATTATGCATAACTGGCCCAAATTGCTGTGGACTTAGAGCAAGCTGGAAAGAATCAGCAAGAGATCCAACCTTTGGGCTTATGTCTGCATTTGTGTCTCTTAGTATCTGTGACCTGTAGGTTTCAGAAGCATAAGACATCGACAAATCAATTATAGAACTCTGTGACTTGAAAGTCAACATGAAAAGGCATTCACAAACCCCTTTTACTTCCATAATGTGATCCAAAACGGAACATTCTACGTTAATTAAGAATATAGTAAGTTATTTTATGAATTAGTCATGACTGTATTTTGGAAAAACTGAATGACCTACAAATTAGCCCAAAACAAATGACCTAAATAGCTACTTTCCCTATCCATATGAATTATTTTAATTAAAGGTTACACAGATAAATGATGTATTATGAAAGTAAATACGGTCAGTTTTGATTTCATGTTGACTTCAAACATCACATATCTCCTGTATCACTTCAAAGAATCAAACGCTGTACCTTCCTCTGTTGTCCTTGCCGTTCGGGACTCGCTGTCCATGCCCTGGAACTCGTTGAAGTACGGACGGACTTTGATCTCGTAGACGATGCCTTTCTTCAGAGCCGAGAGCACCATGCTCCTCTCAGAGGGAACTTTCACATCCTGACTCTGCCACGCTCCTGGGGATGACAGCCCTGACATCTGCCTGTACAAAACCCTGTAGCCCTGGATGAACTGAGACTGCCGGTCAACCTGAGGGGGAAAGATGGTTCAAACTTAAAAAAGTACAATAGAGTGAGAAAAATAATTATTAAAAAAAAGGAGGAACTCCAGCTTTGGGTGCTGGTTCCTAGCATGAGATGGTTGGTGTCCCTTTAGGTGTCTTAACTAACCAGCAATACTTTCTTGGTCAAACAACTTAAAGGGGTCCTATTGTGCTTTTTTACTTTTTAATTTTAGTCAGTGTGTAGTGTGTGGCATAAAAAAGATCCACAAAGTTACAAATCTCAAAGTCCACTCCAAAGGGAGATATTTTGTTTAAAAAAAAAAATCCCTTTTCAAGAACTACAACGAACGGCTCGTTTGGACTACAGCGTTGTTTTCCGGGGTTTTGTGATGTCACAAAGCGGTCCATTAGAATATCATTAAAATAAATCCCGCCTACAGAAATTCGAATGGTTGGGGGGTGGGGAGGGGCGAGGTCGTGGTTAGAATGCTTGGTTGAGTGCATCAGACAAGACGACGATGAAGAAGAAGTGCTGCTGCAGAGTTAGTGCATCAGAGAAAACGAAGAAGAAGAAGAGCTGCTGTAGCGTCAAGTTTTCG
>NW_015546037.1:33335-39780 GCF_001515605.1 Sinocyclocheilus anshuiensis | reverse complement strand
CGTTAGGTGTCTTAACTAACCAGCAATACTTTCTTGGTCAAACAACTTAAAGGGGTCCTATTGTGCTTTTTTACTTTTTAATTTTAGTCAGTGTGTAGTGTGTGGCATAAAAAAGATCCACAAAGTTACAAATCTCAAAGTCCACTCCAAAGGAGTGCAACTAAAACGAACAGCTCGTTTGGACTACAGTGTTGGTTTTCGGGCTTTGTGATATCACAAAGCGGCCCATTATTAGAATATCATTAAAATAATTCCCGCCTACAGAAATTCGAATGGTTGGTGGGTGAGGAGGGGCGAGGTCATGGTTAGAATGCTTGGTGCATCAGACGAGAAAACGAAGAAGAAGAAGAGCTGCTGTAGCGTCAAGTTTTCGGCATGTCTAAAGGCGGTCGCACACCGGACGAGAAGCGTAGCGTCGCGCCGCGTCTAGAACAATTCTTACAACAAGTACAACACGACGTAGCTGGGCGGCGCCGGTGTGCGTACACTCATAAAAAATAATGTGTTCGAATTTTAAAGACGCTGCGCTTCTCGTCCGGTGTGCGACTGCTTTAAGAAGCGCTGTTTTTTTCACCTCCATGTTCTAGTACACCCCCAAAACAAAATCAAGACTTTGTAAAAGAGCATAATAGGATCCCACAGAAAAGCTGATTGATGGGCTTCTATAGAAATGTGGGTCCACCAACTAGACCAGCACTAAACTAGCAGTAACCAGCTTGTACCATCATGGAAAAGTCTGAAAGTCCAAGGAATATCTCCTCTTTTTCACCTTAACTAGTATTTATATACAGTGAAACCAAAAATTATTCAGACACCAGATATAATGTTAGATACATATTTTTAGTAGTGGGTGCAGGACACTATAGTTTATAAATGTAAGTGAGGATAGCAAAATAAAGTGAACTGTCACATATTATACTCACAAATTCTTCATGCAGTGGACTACCAGTGAAATTTGGGATAAAAAAATATTCAGACGCTTTGACCTGACCATGTTTTGCTTAAGTGTTTATTGCTAATGCTAACTTTTTACACCACAGACTGAACAAAATTAAGCATTGCTTGGTAATTAGTTGACCTAAATTGGTATTATCTCATTGTGTACTTAAATTTAACAGCTCAATAATTTTTGGTTGATTGTAATCCATTACATACCTTTCTATCAAAGTTATCTGACATTATCAAGATAAATTTGTTCTGATACACTTTAACTCTGAGGTCCTTGTCATATGTTATTACCAGTTTCTAAACTATAGCGAATAAACTGTTATATAATGTGAGAAAAGTTGAAGGTGTCCGAATAAATTTTGGTTTGACTGTATAACAACATGTTCAGCCAATCAAATCCCTTTGATAAAAATGCTCTACATGAGCCATGCATATGTACGACCTTGATAAACTGTAAATAAAACGTCAATAACAGCAATCATGCAAGATGTAACCGCCTAGAAACAAACATGCTGTGAAAAAAGCTCAGTTGTGAAGAATAAACACATATGTACAAGTATACACATACGTGCACATAAAAATCAACAAAGAACGTGTCGACAAAGATCAAAGAAGAAACGCAATCTCATATCAACTAAAAGGTAAACAAGACTCTTCATTCGCTGAAAGCCTCGTTCTTTAGTTAGTTTGGCAAAGAAAAGTTGTATTTCCAGAGAGAAGGAGTCTGCATAACTCACATTAATGTCTTCCTAACAGCACAGTCTGGCTTTCTGAGTGAGATATTAAACATCTGCTTTTCCTCCCTACACATGGAGTAAATCAGCCCAATGGGCATCCATCCTACGCTTTTTAACTTTCATTAATTGAATGATTCAGGGTCGTAAAAGCTTTCTTGACACCACCTACGTTTACCGCGAGAGTGCTGCTGTATTCAGGGGCCATGTAGGCTGGTGATTTATGGATTATTCATATGAGAAAAAATACTTCTAAAACAGTCTATCCCCCATTTAGGCCGAACAGACAGACGCTTATATTTGTCTCTGTAATGATTGCTGATGGCAATCATTAATATACCACAGGAGGGTGCTTACAAACTAATGTGACAAACCCAAAGCTTTAAAATCTCCATTTGAATGCAATTCAACAAACAATAAACACTTTTAGAGTGTTTATATCAATGCTGGAAGACTGCAGTGGGAAATAGAAACAACAACCAAGACGAGTAACAGAGTTAACTTTTGAACTGATGCACTTGTTTGGATATCAAATATTATACATGTACATAATGTCTATGTTTAAATAACATAGAGCCAATAATCCATGGCAAATAACATATTTCTGTACAGAGATAATGCCAAAATAATCAAAATAGTATGCTATAAAATAGCTCATGTCCTTTTTAACATTTCAAAATGACATTGAAATGACATTAATGACAATGTCATTATTCTGTGGAACACACCCCCTCAAAAAAGGGGATGGATGGATGGATGCATGGATAGATAGATAGATAGATATATAGATTAAGTTGAAAAGTTAAGTTCAGTTCAGTTCAGTTCAGTTCAGTTCAGTTCAGTACATTTATGTCCATATAACGAAAGTCAATGGGGTCCAATGATGTTTAGGACCATTGTATACACAAAAACATTCCTCAAAATATCATCTTTTGTGGTCTACATAATAAAGAGCAGTTTGGAACAACATGAGGTTGAATAAATGATGACAAGATTTTCATATCTGGCTGAACCTTGGTCCAATCACAGTTCACATGCTAAAACCTCAGTCCAGTCATGGTACCGGTACAATAACCTCTGTCCAATAGCAAGTTATGTTCATATGTCAAAACTTCTATCCAACCTTAGCTCACAATTCACAGACTACAATATCTCTCCAAACACAGTTAACATGCTAAATCTTTAGCTTTGTCGAATCACAGAGAGCCTTACCGTCCATGTGACCTGTATGGTGGTGGGGCTGAGGACCACAGGGTTGTGTAGCCGCACAATAACCTCACCCAACTCCTTCTGCACGTGTCTGTGATCCACTCCCTGAGCTGGAGGACTTATATCTGTAAATAGAGAGACAGAGGCCAATGCCATTACCTCTTATAGTGCTCTGACAATGCTAAATTACTGGCTGGTACAACATAATCCCTTAAATACAATTTAATCCCCTAAAAGAGCAATGAGGAGTCGTTTTCACTGACTCCAGCCGCAGACAGCACAGCTTCAACCCAACCTGTGAGGTTGCATCCGCCCAAGGTCTCAGAATCAGTCACCCCTAATGAACAAACGGAGGACTCCATGGCACCTTAATCGAATCTTTTTCCACTCGAAGTTGGTCCTTTTTTCTCCTCGTAATGATCATTAAGGTACCAGCCAGACCACTAACTCAATTCTACACTCCAAAAGTAGATGATGTTTGTTCTACGCTATACTCCGTCTCTGGAACTAATGAGCGTATGGGACCGTTAGACCATGTGGTATCTAGACTAGATCTCGTCCTCTGTGAGCAACAGCTAGAATTTAATTGGAAGTCTTTGACACGGGCACCGTTCATATGGGTTTCTTACCAAAAGGAACTTTATACACAATTACAGCTAGAGTGATTCTAATCTCTATCAAATACCTTGAGTGCGGACGGGTTCGGACATGGGGCTCGGGTCACTCAGGCCTTGGACGTTGACTGCTCGCACCATGAACAGGTAGATGGTGTTGGGGCGAAGACCCTTAATGGTGTACTGGGTGGTCTTGACATGATCGGCCACAGTCTGCCAGCTGTTGCTCACCGATTGGCTGCATGCAAATGAGGCAGAGTGATGTCAGAGTTTGAAATGTCTTCATACACTTTAGTCAGAGTGGATGCCATATATGCTTGAGGTTCTATGTCACAACACATATTTTTCTAGGATTTTGTATGTTAGAAATGTGTATAAAGACGTATATCCAATGTTTTGTCATCTGAATGTACAATATATTAAACAGACTGGACATCTCAAATCCTCACTGGTCTAAAATGAAAAATAGCATCTACTTTGTTTAAACTTTCTGACTGAGTACTTGACAGGAAAATTAACAAATTTAAGGTACAACTTCAGAAAAGGAACTTAAAGGCTAAATAAACTAAACTACTACAAAATTCACACCTGAAAGCCTCAATAACATATGATGAGATGGGTGACGCTCCAGGAAGGCCAGGCTGCCAGGACAATGACACGCTGTTTTTAGTGACGTCTGTGACCTGAGGTTTGGAAGGAGGACCTGGGAGCTCGTTCTCATCCCGGTCTTTAACTACAACAAGACTTCCAGACTCTAAAGAGAAAAAAAAAGAAAATTGAGAAGTTCTGGAACTGTTTCTGGAAGAATAACATTACTTAAAAACACATCCACTTTTAAAAATAAAGGTTCTTGTCTATGGTTCCATGAAGAATCTTTAAAGGGGTCATATGATGCGATTTAAATTTTTCCTTTATCTTTCGAAGCGGAGTCCAGCCCGGGGTCGTCACATGTGGTTGCCGCAAGCCCTCCGGACGCTCATAAGATATACAGTATAAGTCATTATAATCCATAATTATGTCCCCAATGGATGCAACGAATGCCTCGTTTATAATGGGTTTTCATGTTTTTGAATCATCGCTCTGGCCTGACATGGCAAGGGGCGTGACATTTCCGTCTCACGCTTGAGGTATTCGGCCAATCACAACGCACTGGATAGCTGGCCAATCACAGCACACCTCACTTTTTCAGACCGATGAGCTTTGTAAAAATCGACACGTTTCAGAAAGGCGGGGCATAGAGGAGAAACAATAATCTACAGTATGTGGAAAATAATGTGTTTTTTGAACCTTAAACCGCATAAACACATTTCATTACACCAAATACACAAAATACTGTTCTTTTTAGCAGCATCATATGACCCCTTTAACATCTATGGAATCTTCTCATTGCACAAAAGGTTCTTCAAAGTGGAAACAGGTTCTTCAGGGGGTTCTTTTATAAACTGTTCACTAAAAAAGTTCTTTGGGGATGCCAAAATGGTTCTTCTATGGCATTACTACAAAAACTTTTTGAACATGAAGGTTCTTTATTGGCATCAATGGTTCCATGAAGAACCTTTAACATCCATGGAAACATTTCATAGCACAAACGTTTTTTTTTTTACACTGGGCAAATGTTCTTCAGATTATTCAAATATTTTTCACACTAGGAAAACAAAAATGATTCTTTTAAGAACTGTTCACTCAAAGGTCCTTTGGGGACCTCAAAATGGTTCTTCTAAGGCATTCCTGCAAAACCCCCCTTTTAAAACCTTTATTTTTAAGAGTGTCTTTTGTAAAGATGCACATAAGTACCTTTGACTTCCAAGAAAGCACTCCAAGATGTTTCCCCACTAGAACTTGCTGCCACACAAGTATAGATACCAGAATCAGAGAGCTGAAAAACAGAAAAAAGCATGCATTGATCTTTATATCTTCAAGCACTGTGAATTCACTAAACGGCTAATCAAATCGACTCATGGTAAGTACAAGCTTTCGATCTGAGAGATGTAACCTCGGGCACGTCCAGTTCAGCTAAAGCGCTGACACTAATATGGCAGATATATTCTATTTTCCGCACCCTTCAGCCAGCTTTTATCCTTGCTTGCAAATTTACAAACCCACCCACTAACCGCAACAAGAGTTAGGCTAATTCATTTAAAGGGGTAGTCGCTGAAACCCTCTGGACCGTTGACAGCTGGCGTATGTTCCCCCCTCTCTACTTTCCGGGACGATCTCCTTGTTGTTTGTTGCCTTTCATCAGGGTGCCTCGCCTCCATTTATTAGATAAAATGTCAGAGGTGGGCAGCACTGTCAGGCATAATGGCTATTCCATCCCGAGCTGACGGGGAGGGCTTGGGGACTTTAAATTCAATATGGTCCTAAAAGTGTGTTTGTTTGTGTGCGCGTGTGCAAATGTGTGTGCAGCTGGAGCCCGTCCAGGCTTCCGTAAATGATTCTTGGGAGAGCTGTCATATCCCTAAGTGATAGTATCAAACAATTTACCAAAATCAATATTTCCCATTCATCCCGTAATGCAATATGATTCCCTCTGCCCGTCTCTGTTATGTTTTACCGATATCTGATTGAATTCTGCTAAGCTTATACATCACAATTAGATGAAGACGTTTCTGACAACTGGTAGTCACACAAACGCACACATATGACCTTAGAAATACACAATGACTGATACACATCTGGGCATTCATATTAGGGATATATTGGTAGCTATATCAGTGTTGGCTAATATAAAAACTGGTCCAATTTGGTCAGTATTGAAAGATAATGTTCTTTTTTTTTTCTTTCAAATAAAGTCAAACAGGATATTTTTTTTCTATGCCAAATTTGTTCAATAAATAAATAAAGTAAAAAAATATATATTATTATTATTGTAAATATTTATTTATTTATTTGTATTACATTTTTCATCTGGGTGCATTCCAAATTCATACTCTCATAACA
>NW_015546037.1:29115-32910 GCF_001515605.1 Sinocyclocheilus anshuiensis | reverse complement strand
GGAGAGGAGGATAACAATGATAATAAATAAATAAAAGTGTTAAGACTCACCCGCAAACCCTTGATCTGCAGGCTGCCAAGGTCCTGCAGGGACATGCGAGGGTCTTTGCCCAGCAGGCTGACCCCATCCTTCAGCCAGCTGATGGTTGGGACCGGTTCTCCAGATGCATGGCATCTCAGAAGAGCCACACTGTCTACACCCAGAGTCTGGTTAGCTGGACCCTGCCGGATGATGGGGGGAGGACGATCGGTCAGCACTAAATGAGAAAGAGAGAGAGGAAAGAACAAGAATTATACCAATATGTAGTTCCTACTGTTTTAGAAAGGAGGAATCCCAATTTGTTTGCTGTTGATGTACTGAATAAAATAAAATAAAATAAAATAAAATAATTAAAACGAAATTTTTTTAAATTATTAAAAATATGAATAAAAATAATGTATATACGATAAAATAATTTAAAAAATAAGGAATTATACATGTAATAAAAAAGTATATGCAATAAATTATGTAAAATAAAATAAAATAAAATAAAAGAATAACAATGATAATAACAAAATGTATTACTTTATTTCTATTTTACTAGATTTACTTAAATATTTCTTTAGGTATTATTATTTTTTTTAATGCACCTTTATTTTTATTTTATTATTTTTTTAAGCATGCATCTAACAATTTTTTTATTGTCATCATCAAGCTAAATTAATTTCCTTGAATGTAAATACTGCATTTCACGTTCATAATATAAAAAAAACTTCAGTTTCAGCTTCACATTTATCAACTTTTTTCAACTAAAATAATCAAAAGAGAACTGTCACAAGCACTTCTTCCACTGCATAAGAGATTGTGTGAAATATTAGTGTGAATACACACTATAAAAAGTATACACACTACAAAAAGTATACCACCAACTTTAAGCGTACTTTGATTTGAGACACCTCTCTATTTTCTGTTGTATTGCAGACTATTTATCGGATAGCATACAAACAGGGCAAGAGACAGCAGAGAGGAGACAGGAAATAATTAGGAAGACAGAGTGAGAAAGTGTCCGGAACACAACACAGGCCAGATCTGAAACATTTCCTGTGTGAGTGCAGTGACTCAACATGTCTGGAGCCCATGTGCTAATAACTAGGCCTTGGCTCCTACTGAAATGGAAATGTTGAAGATTGCCAGCAATTAGCATGCTTGTCCATCTAAACTAATGTATTCTCCATAGATTATGACATCATGACACTTACAGGCCTTCTTACATCATTTGTTGCTTTAGCACAGGATAGCGAACATGTTCGTCATTAAAAGTGTCTTTTAGTGTGGCACAGGAAGCAGGATGAAGCCATGACTGCCTTATTCCTGGATGTATCGGGGTTATATGCACATTTTGTGGTCGCACCACAGGGCAGCGTCTACCCCCCAAGCATTCTGGGAAAAACTGGGAGAAATGCTGAGTCTTGGTTTCTAGCTCACTGATGTGGCAGCGAGGTGGTTTTGTAGCTTCCAGTTAGTGCCTGAGATCCTTCATTTAGGAACCAGACTCTGATTCAATTTCATGCATTACTATACTGTATATCTGACTATCAGAGGCAGTGTGGTCGCTTAAATATCTTACGCTGGTTAAGAGAACGTCCCCTCATAAACTGCTTCTCCAAACACAAACCCACCATCCTTTCATTTTTTTGTTGTTTTGTTTTGCAACGTTTATAATGATGGGTGTTCATGAAAAGATTTCCATCCATTTTCATCTCATTGTGTAGACACTTTTTTACTGCTTACAGTAGAGGGAAATCTGTGGAATTGTATAGAGCAAATATAATTGTAAGTAAAGACACTGCGTTGTTATTGGCAACAGAAGGCGTTATCAAATCATGTGGAATGAGTAAATGAATAATATTATTAAAAGTATAGAACTACTGTATATTATTAAAACTAAATGTTTAAAATGATTAAAAACATAAATAAATTAAATGTATATAAAATAATAAAAATGTAAGGAGTTAAAATTGTAATAAACAGTATATAAATATAAATTACGTGGGATTGATTGCATAGCCCTATTGATGTTCACATTCATTCATTTATATAGCGCTTTATCCAATAAAGACTGTTACTAAAGCAGCTTCACAGTAATAAACAAGAAAATAAGAGTATTAAGTTCTTCAATTATGAAACAAATACAATTTACGTAGCTCTAAAAAGACAACAGTGTCATTATTCAGCTCAGTTTAGTTCAATGTTGATTCAGTTTAGTTCAATAACAGTGTGAATGTTAAAAAGTGTCCTAAGTTTAACTATAAAACATCTAGATAATACAGAACATAAATGTCATTATTCAGCTCAAATCAATTCAGTGTTGATTCAGTTTAGTTCAATAGTAGTGTCCAAGTTAAACAAGCTTTATTCAGGTGTAAGCAGCTTTAAAGGTGGCAACAGTGTCATTATTCAGCTCAAGTTGTGTTGATTCAATTCAGTTCTTCATTTATGAAACAAATACAATTCAGCTATAAAGCAGCAACAATTGACGTACAAATGGGCATCAAATGCCCCTTGAGAAGCGCCAACCATTTCTTTCTCTGACTAATAATAATACAATAATCACAGCCGTGTCCTGTCCCCTGCCCCTCTGAGGACACATTAATTAGCAGGTGTGAATTAATGAGCAAAAAGCCGGTGGGTGCTAATTACAGACTGCACCTCTAACCCTTAAATACAGCTTCAGATGCAGTCTTCTTCCATTTTTGTCTGCGTTACTGTTTGTCTCGCTCTGAATAAAGGATGGTATTTATATTGTCCAAATCTCCATCGAAATGCCTCATTTGGGCTCAGGGATGAAGAGTTGCCATCCTAATTCATCAATGTGGATTACTCCGCGCCGAGGTTAAACCCCAGAGTGCTTTGCTGGCGCATCCATCAGGCCGATATAAACCCCAGAGATGCATGTGCGGATAGATAGAGACTGATGAGGCATAATGGCTGTATTTGGATTAAAGCTGCATCCTCTGTACTGAATGAATCTTTAGTGTTGCACTGTTGCATTTGATCTTGACTAGACTGCAGTTGTTTCAAATCGACCCAAACTCATCCCTGCTGAAAGGACAGGTTTCATATAGGGATGTTTCCAAGAGTTTTCATAGATTTCATGGAAAATTGAGGGGGACAAAAAAAAAGAAAAAAAAAAGAAGTTAATAGAAATGTTATAGGGTCTTCTTTTCAGCGCCTCTTTTTTGCAAAACCTTGTATTACATTTTAAAATAAACTGCAGAATAAAAAAAGTATTTTTTTTAGCAGTTTTAATCAAATATTCTAAAACAATTTATTCTAAAATTCGAAAATAAATAAACAAAACAAAATCCATATATGACAAAATAAATAAAAAATAAATGTTTTTCTTGCAAAACTTTTAGAGAGTAAATTTAAATGTCTTTATATTTACAAGGGTTTTGATAAGCAAGCAAACAAACAAACAAATAAATAAATAAATATTTTCCTACCAAAACATTTTAGAAAGTAAATTTAAAGGATTTGTATTTGTATTTACAAGGGTTTCACAATAAATAAATAAATAAATGAATTTACAATCATGAATTTAATTGTAAATTTAAAAAATAATTATTTTTATTATTTTAATTTGATATCAAGATGATATGTATGTGTATATATACACATTTATATACATTATATATATATATATATATATATATATACATTATATATATATATATATATATATATATATGTGAAGTAACAAATTACAAATACTCACGTTACAGTAATTAAGTCGTTTTTATCAGTAATTGTACT
>NW_015546037.1:27516-28970 GCF_001515605.1 Sinocyclocheilus anshuiensis | reverse complement strand
TGCAGAATGTAAATTTGTCTTTATATCTACAAGTGCTCTGCACAATAAAAATAAATAAATAAAATCCATATAAATGTGAGTAAATGACTACTAATTAACTAAATAAATTAATAAATATTTTTTGCTAAACTTTTCAGAAAGTAAATTTGTCTTTATATCTAAGTGCTCCACAAAATAAAAAAGAAATAAAAAAAATCCATATAAATGTGAGTAACTAAGTAGTTAACTAAATAAATTTGTCTGCTACTTATTAATTGAAAAAATGCAGTGACTTTCTTCCTTTTGCAGTGTCTGCTAAGATCAGGTGTTATGGTTTGTGTTTGAGTGTAATAAGACTAAGTCATATGATGTGTGTGTTGGCGTGACATGATGGAGTGCTGTTTCTCTGACGGGACGGTTTCCTACAGCGTGAAGGCCTTGGTGCCGTCTGGCAGCAGCCATTTTTCATCAAATCCCTCCTTGAACCTGTCCAGCTCTTTCTGCCACCTCAACAGCCACTAAATCACACTCTTTCTCCAGCGCAGGTGTGGCCGTGACCCTCTTTCTCTTTAGTTCCTGTCATCCCTCTTTTCTGTCATCCTCCACAACATCTCGCAAACATATCCCTTTCTGAGAAAAAGCCGTTTACGGCAGTCTAGGTCAAATGCAGTTTCTAAGACAAGATCGCTTCATTTATATGCTTTGCAGTCAACCGTAACAGCCGTCACCTCTTAAAAGAATTACATTTTATTGTTAGACTGAAGATGTAGTTGAAAAGTTCATACAAACTGACTTCTTGCTACTTTTTCCTTTTTAAAAAAAAATCTCTTACACAACCCAAAACACGCTTTGTTGCGAAAGCAATTTTTCCATCATCAGTATCTGAAGTTTTCAAGGACGGCTGTTTTCACTCCCTTCTCGAGCTGAAATGAAGTTTTCCTCCTGTCAAGAGAAGTTCACAGAGACGTGCTCCTGTAATATTCAAACGCGAGCAGAATTCAGGGTCATCAGGATTGCTATTCACTTCACATAGCGAGGCAGAATCAATGCATTGCAGGAGCGCTCAAGGCCACATTCCAATTCAGCTCTTAATGTGGATCCAGCGGCAACAGAAGTGGTTTTCATATGACATTTATCTTTCTGCCAGTACTTTTGTATGAGGATATTGAGGCCTTCGTTTGTGTCAGGTGTGAAAAGTGTAGGCTGACATATGAATGAGGGGAAATGGAAGAGTGGTGAAAAGAGAACGACAGCGAGTGATAGAGCGCAAAATATTGAAAATAGAGGCTTAACAAAAGTCAGCTCATGTAAAAATATAAATCAAAAATGAAATATTTAATTCTAATAATTACTTATAATTATAATTATTTTAATAATGATAATAATCAATAATTTTTCATTTATAATTATTATAATTATTTAATCAATCATAGTATTTTACAATTTCTGCATAATGCAATATTATATATATATAT
>NW_015546037.1:20894-27427 GCF_001515605.1 Sinocyclocheilus anshuiensis | reverse complement strand
AAAGCTGAATAAATAAGCTTTCCATTGATGTATGGTTTGTAAGGACAATATTTGTCAGAGATACAACTATTTGAAAATCTGGAATCTGAGGGTGCATAAAAATCTAAATATTGAGAAAATTGCCTTTAAAGTTTAGTTTAAGTTAACTAAGTTTATTAAAGTATAAATTGACTGTAGGAAATTTATTGTTGTTATAATCAAAATATTGTTAATATCCTAATGATTTTTGGCATAAAAGAAAACTCGATCATTTTGACTCATACAATGTATTGTTGGCTATTGCTACAAATATACCTGTGCTACTTATGACTGGTTTTGTGGTTCAGGGTCATATATATATATATATATATATATATATATATATATATATATATATATATATATATATATATATATATATATATATATATATATATATATATATATATATATATATATATATATATATATATATATATATATATATATATATATATATATATATATATATATATATATATATATATATATATATATATATATATATATATATATATATATATATATATATATATATATATATATATATATATATATATATATATATATATATATATATATATATATATATATATATATATATATATATATATATATATATATATATATATATATATATATATATATATATATATATATATATATATATATATATATATATATATATATATATATATATATATATATATATATATATATATATATATATATATATATATATATATATATAAAAGCATGCCAGATTCAGTTTCTGGCATATGCAAGAGAATCTTTTAAAAGGAACTGATTTGTTTTAAAAAAAAAAAAAAAAGCCCTGTATCTAAAAACAAAGAATCAGAATGAAACACCAGCTAGGTAAGAATCCATCCACATTCCCAAAGCCCCGTTGTGGTCCGATCCACCCCAGCGCTTACCGTCTGTGACCTCAAGCTGTGCATTGGCCAGGATGCTGCCCGCCACCGTCAGGGCCTGGCAGATATAGTATCCCGCGTCTGCCCGCTGGACCGCTGTGATGGTCAAATCTCCACTGGGCGACACCGAGAAACGACTGTTGGGCTGCTGCGGTTGATTTGGAAACAGGAGGTTCTACACAAACAAAGAAAAGTGAACAGACAAGAAAAGTGTAAAGAGCATTCCCAGGGAAAATTCGCTACCTGAAACCCACCTCCCATATTTGTTAGAATATAAACACACCAGGAAAGACATTTTTACATTAGAGGGGGTAAAGTAATATCTGTTTTATCAGCTATTAAAATTAGGAAAGCAATTGCAGTGGCGTGACTTTAAATTGCGCAACACAATGGCTCACCGCAGATAAAGCTTTTGCTAACCAGTATGCTAACCCTGACTGTGTATCTCTCTCACTGTGTGTATCCATTGTGTCCAAATGACTCCAGTAATTGCTTTGGGCTGCGTTGTTTACTCACTATGTCTAACATGGCTGTTGTATTTGAAATGAAATCTGCTGGAAAGGGAGGAGGCCAGGTGATTCGAAACTAATTCACCACCAGCAGCCAGTTTAGTCCGTTCGCTAATTACGGCAGATAACAAGCTGGGTTCATTAATGGCCATCATTGACCGAGCCCTTACATTTACCGCAGATTTTATATCCTTGAGATCTCTCAACTCTTCCTTTTATTTTCTCTCTCTCTCTTTTGATTTCTGAGTCCTCATAGCTGACCGTCAGAAACCGAAAGACATTAGCCGGATTCAATTACACCTAATGACTTTAATGCTCCAAATTATGCTCCAAATGATGTTTTTTTCTTTCTTTCTTTTGCTCTTTTTTTTAATTAGCCTCTCACACATGATAGAGGTTGGGTCCATTATCCTCAAGTGTGACTGAGAGGCTTCTCTCAGCGCTAATGACTCAATAACTGCTTTAATTTTGCCTTTTAACAAATACCGTCATATCTAACTTAAGAGAGGAATGGTAGGACAAAAAATGTAATGGAAAGTGTTATATTGCATATAATATTGGGATTAAGATTCAAATGCTCTGTTATTTCTCATTTTCTAGGTTTTTTTTTTTTTTACTAGCGTGCCATGCTAAAGCTCACTGCTACAATGCTAACATGTTCTGGGTGGTTGCCAGTTTTGCTATTACTAAGGTCTATTGGGTGGATGCTAGGTGACCCCATCCCTAAATATAGCTTGTATCCCTTCTTAAATATAAGTCTAAGGGATTTGTTCACCCATTTTATTGTCAACATGCCTGAAGCATGTATGCTAACCACTAGCCTAAAGCTTTCACAAAAACAAAGAGAGAAAGTTGTGCTCTTACCTGACTTCCTTCTTTCTGCCAGAAGACCGCCGGCTGTGGGTTTCCTTTGGTCTCACAGGGGAAACTGGCGGTCCGTCCCTGTGCCACAATCTGATCCCGCGGCCGGATCACGAACTGCGGTGCGGCTGAGTCAAGAACCAAAGACATTAACATTACACCATACCCTTTGACGCAACCACATATCGACACATAAACGCTGATCACTGGCAGTCAGTGGGAACATCAGGCATCCACAGGCATTGACTGCCGAGGTCACTGAGACAGAGCTTCCATGCATCAGCCCGTTTCCGACACCAATCGGCCTTTTGGATTCTCTGTTTGCTTTGACCACAAACAGCAAGGACAGCGACAGCAACCACAGGAAGCCATTCATCCAGGTGGAGCCGCGGATGGCGGTACCGAATGAATGACGGCAGCTTTCAGGCACAGCCGTGCTGCGGTCACAACACCAGAGGGAGGGGTGGGTCATTCCGGTCAGGACACACGGAGAGGAGAAGCTAAGTGTGGACGCCACACCGTGAACTTGAGTGGACAGTTCTTTTGTAAGTGGATTTAAATGCTCGACTCTATTGACTCTAGTTACAAAAAACAGTTTCTATTCCTGTATCGAAGACAAGCAGAGGTCACAAGCTGGACCAGCTTGGAAAACATTGAATTGCTGTTGGCATTTTAAGGGACATCATTCTCTATTCTAACTGCCAACTTGGGTCAAGTTCTCACAGAACGAGATTTTTTTCCTGCCTTATGCATCACACTTAGCAAAGTATTTTAACCTCTCAACTCACCCGGCACAGAAACTCAGCCAACATTCCTGCAGAGCACATTCAAATAAACCAATTAAAAGTACCATCTTCCCTGCTTTCCCTGTCTAACCTGACCTTAAAATGGCATCAGAATTCAAAAACAGGGATCCAAACTTTCCCCTTGACATGGAGTCAATGCTACTTTCTCCTTAATGAGAAGGTTAGGGCAGCAATCGTCTAAAAAAGGTTTGTCAGAGTCTTGAAAGGCAGGGAATGGCAGCTGGAGCTTGTGAGAAGATAAAATGATATTGCAGACGGTACATCACACTGGAGAACGTACAGTTAGGGATTTTCAAGGATGGAGCAAAGGTCTTTATATGGAGCAATAAATGTTTTAGCTGACCTAAATAAAAGAACAATTTGCTTCTGCCAGCAACTCTGGACGGCGACCCTACAATCAATCATTTTTAACCAAACAAAAGTAAACACAGAATGTACTACTGTTAAAAACTGATACTATTCTGTCATGAGGTTCACAAGAAGTCACAAATTCAGACCAAAAACAACAACTAGCACGTAATTTGAACATTCTGACGCTGTGTTAGTTTTATACTTGTAGCCACAACAATAAATCTCGATGCAGGACTCCAAACAGTTGCGTTCGTTTAGCAAGGGAACCATTACTCACGGTACACCCATCTACAAAAGAAAAGGTCTGACTGCGGAAAAACACTCTCCCCCTCTATTTTGATCCCTAAATGAGCCCCTCTACTGTCTGTGCAGCTGGCAACTGTGGACAAGAGAAGTCTGCAAGTGTTTGTGATTTATGTGGCTGATCCCTTTTTTGTGAGGCTGTACTTGACTAAGGCTGACACATTCAGGCAAGTTACAGATGGTGGCAGATTTACAGGCTTCCCAATCTGGGCGCACGGTGGCGCGGGCACTTCTGTGAGTTTGGGCATAACACAAAGGCTTTAAATCACAGATTGGCCCCGTTTCATTCTACTCCAGAGCTTTTTTTTTGCACCGGAGTGAGCGGGCATAAAAAATGGGCATTTACCCATGCCACTCACTCAAAGTGATTGTTTAATGACTTGGACGCTCAACTTCATTGTGCAGTTGAGTGTTAAAGCCCTTTTTGGCCATGAGGGGAGGAAAACACATACACACATATCCCAATTCTATCTGCTCCAGAGAGGATTCTAAAGAGTAGAACAAAGCTAGTCATAAATAAACTGTGATTGCATCCCTGGTACATTCTTTAATGCATGTGTGTTGTGTGAATAACACACATGCTGGCCTCTTTTCATTGGAAAGAGTCTGCTGGGAGAATGAGGCCCTGTAAGAGCAGAATAGCTGATCAGCTCCCATATTTAATTCATGACGGAGCACATCTGCTTCGTACTGGAGAGAGTTCACGACTAGACACACTTCTGAGAGCTGTAAGTAAACACATATGAGAACAACAGGAAAAAAGCATGCACGCTCTCTCCGAAATGCACACAAAGACAGAAACATAAACAGAAACCGAAATGACTAATCGAACACCCTCTCTGAATACTAGAACACGCTGTTTTAAAGTTTTTCAACTCAGCCAAATGTAGTCCCAGATGGCTGTGTGTGTTAGGAAGACTGCTGAATTATATTCATTAAGCAGAAGCCACAAGTTTTAAGCAAATAACACACTCATGAGCATTTTTTAGCAGTACCATCACAACCTATATTCCTATAATAAATATAGTTAGTACAGCCACAGGTTAGTACGGGATAAAACTCTACTTTGTTACCTTAGTTAAGAGCTTTCAAGTTCATAACGATGGGAAGGGGAAGTAGTGAAGCAGAAACAGGAAATACTGAACGTCTACAGAGTTAGTTGAAGAGTTGAGCCAGCACACTGTATGTGTGTGTGTGTGTGTGTAGCAGGAGAGGAGGAAGGAGCACAGAAAGCACACATGCAGTATGAAGGAGTGACTGGGATGGGTACTTACCGACAGGGCGAGCTGAAGACACAACAATGGTGGAGTGAAGACAACAAAAAATGACAAAAGACAGACACAAACAGAAAGGACGAACAAAGAAGAAAGTGAAAAGAATTAAGAGCAAAAGAAACCAAATTCAGAATGAACAATGGCAATGTGTTTTTTTTCCATTTCAGCACAGTGTTGGTCAGTGGAAACAGATTCCACAGCGGAGATGGAAGAAGGAGAGGGAAAATGCAATGTATTTTATTCAGTTTAATTTTTTCACTTTATTGTTGACCAGAACCTTCAAATAAACATCATAAAAATGCTCATCTGGACTAGCACCACCCGTGCACAGGCAGACACATTTAATGTTTATTTTTATTGTGTGAGCATGGACAGCTAAGAAATCAAAACCAGCACTCCTGTCCTCCGTAACTGACAGGTATCTTATTTCATATGAAGTCATTAAAATCGGGGGCTTGTCCGGGATACAATTCAAGCTATGAAATCTGCTTCACCTGCAATAATGAGGTCTATATACACAGCTCCTTGTGAAGAAGCTGAACCAGCAAGACAGAATGTGGGCAAAATAGACAGAATGGCCAAGAGAAACTAGAAACTAAAAAAGCAGTTCATATTTAATGCAGTAGTGGAGCTGTCGAGGAGGCTGATGCCATGTTGACATTAAGAGGGAGCAATCATGCTCAGAGTGCTGTCCTCTCCTTCCTTCCCTCCTCTCTTTCTTGAAAGTTAGCTTGAGTAAAACCCCTCCACTCTGCATCCCCACACAACCCTTCATGGCTGAACTCTGTCCGCTTGTAAATCCCGCTTTCAAAAGGGCTGAAAATTGACGTCTGTCCCCATTGGCAGCTCCAGACCCCTCCTGAAGGCCACTGAACCCCCCACATGAGGTTTTAAAGCCCTCCACAGAGCATCTAGGCAGTTTGATTTAATGTGGTGAGAAGAGAAGGGAGACGGAGAAGAGGTGGAAGGGGAGAGAGGGAGATTATGGCGAAAAGAAAAAAACAAAAAAACATTTTTATTAACCTTGCCCAACCGAGCTGGGCTTTTCGAGGTCGGTCTGCACCAGTAAACTGTGAAATGGTTTCGCTGGTTTGGGCTGGAGTGCCACAGTGGAACAGAGGAGATAGCGTGTTTATGTGTGTGCAGAGGGGGGGTTGGTGGCCTCCATTCTAGGGGGTGTAAATAAAAAAAAAAGGATTTGCGCTCAGGGCAAGATCACCCCCCACCTAAATTACACTTCAGGAGTTAATTTGAGACCTGTCAGGAGGTTATCTCACTCTTTTAGACTGAGACTACGTCAAAATACATTACACTGCTATTGATTTCCACTAAAGGGAAAACTTATGATAGAGTCAAATAACCAAGATCAGCATAAATGCACTGTTGGGTCTCTGTGAAATGCACTAATATTTGGTTTTGTTTGTCAAAGAAAAAAAATATTAAATTAAAATCATCAAATCTGTTTTTATCTTTATATAC
>NW_015546037.1:0-20801 GCF_001515605.1 Sinocyclocheilus anshuiensis | reverse complement strand
TAATAAAAATATGCATTATAAAACTATAAAATGACATTAAAAAAATTTGATTTTGGAGTTGAAATATCACTTGGCCATTCTCAATTTTCCAGAGATTCACTCATAATGGTAAAAAATAATAATAAATAAATAATTAATAACCACATTCATTTTCAGCAGTATTTCAGCTACAGTCAGACTGGTTTCCCCGGCTACAATTGCTAACGTCACCATACTACTTTGGGGCATATTACATGCTTTGATTATATAGGTAAGGTCACAAAGTCCAGGTTCACTTCAGGTTTAGGAAAAGAAAAGAGATACTGTTTGAATGAAAACGGAAGGAGAATGACACTGTACAGAAGCTAAACACTCCGATGTATCAAGTGTCTTTCTGACAGCCTGAGGCAAAGTCTGATGTGATTGGACACAAAAAGAGAGAGAGAGAGACGGAGATTAAAGAAACAACATAAACAGATGCAAATCATATTTTCAACCACTAAGACTAAATATTGCATGAAACGAGCCTTGTAGTAGTGCTCTGTATGTGCTTCCTCTCTGAGCTGGATCTAGTCTCTATTAGGAGAGGAATGCAATTACACACGAAACAGGGCAATGCTGAGGATACACTACACTCCATCGGCCTCCAAACAACACACACTCATATTACGCAGCATGCGTTCCTGACAGATTTGGGGTGTAAACATTTGCAGACACAGCTTTTGAGTGTCTTTTCCTTGTTAATTTGTACTTGGAGCTCAGAGTTGCTGTGAAAGTCTGCGCCAAATGGCCTGGTGTTACTTTGACGAGCTAATGACTACATATCTCATCTCTGTATGAACAGCACAGGCATCCTGACAGCAGCAGAAGTTTGTGAAATTCTGTAAGAGAATTCCACATGACAAGAAAAAGATTTGGTGGTCGAATCAAACGCCTTTTCCAAAGGTTCTCACCTATTAAATGTGACTATAACGTGTTTTGTGAATGTGGGTGTCTGTGTGATTGTATAACCTGAAGGTCAACTGGTTTCCAAGCCATTATCTACCACATATGCGAGCTCTTTGAAGTCAGACATCTACATAATCAGGAGCGAGAGAGCCGATGAGGAAAATACAAGTGACTCTGCATGACGGGCGACGGCTGAGAATGTCAAAATTAAAATAATCTGCCACTTCAGAGAGGGGAAATAAAATAAGACGACGAGACACATGTTTTGTCTAGTCTGGGTCTTGTGGTAATTACGTCTGCGAGACTGTGAGTTATTTAATTATTAGATTGTCATTGTTTCTTTCTCAAAACCTAATTAATTTCTCGATATGCTTCTTGGAAAGAAAAGAGAAGAAGCATGTTGAATTATTACCTGACAGATACACTGATTGTAACACTCGCTGAATTAATTACTATGTGTGTTTTAACTGACAGCTGAATAATGTAGATTTATCTGTTTGTTTCTTACAAAACTAATAAACCAAGAAAAGTCTTCATGGAAATGCACAGAACAACATTTGTGATCTGATGAAAGGAACATGGTAAAGTAATTATATCTGAATCTTTATGAATTTATTAAGCTTAGCAATTGGACACTATAAGGACAGAATATAATTATGACAAATGGACTAAAAATAAACCAGTGTTACTTTAGTATCACTGAAATAATATTATAGTTTTCATTAATAGTTTGAATCCATTTTTTTTTTTTTTTATATTTTCTGTTTTCATTTTAATTGTAAAGTTTTAGTAATTGTGTGTGTGTGTGTGTGTGTGTATATATATATATATATATATATATATAATTTTTTTTTTGTTTGTTTTTCTGCCAATGTTGGCAACTAGCTGAAACATTTTTATTTTTATTTTTTATTTTTTATAATTTATTCTATCTCAGCTAATGTTTATTTTATTTCAAGTAATCAAAATGTCTTTTCAATGGTTTTAATTTTAGATTCAGTTGTAATTAATTACAAAACCCTGCAAAAAATTGATACAAATTCAAACACAGTAGTTCTTCCCATATTACAGTACATATTCTGACATGATTTGTAGTGCAAAACTATGAAAACAACAATAAAAAGTGACTTTTCAGAAGTATTTTGAAATCTGTGTAGATATGGAGAATGTGGGAAAAGTACACAGACGGGACGGTTTATTTTGTCTGCGTGCTTGTGAGAGCATGTGGCCTGGTGACCTGTGCAATATCACAGACACAGACAAACAAACATGGCATGATAGCACTCAAAAAACACAAGCGCTGCTCACATCCTTGTTTGGAACCATCTCAATCGCTGATGCTGCATATTTATTTTTAAGACTTGACTTTCTGAATATTTCATCAAATAATACACTTACAAAAAAGTGCCATGGCTTTATTATGGGTTTTGAAAAAGGTACAGTGGTAATACTGTGTTTTTGAACATGTACCATTGTATTTTTTGAAGAATAATGAAATACCAAGCATTTAGTCAAAAATACAGCAAAACAGTAATATTCTGAAATATATTTAATATGCTGATTTAACAAGTGAACTTTTTAGCAAGTGAACTTTGTTTTAGATCTTAAATCTTTATATTTACAAGGGATTTGCAAAAAAAAAAAAAAATCCATATAAATGTGACTAAACAATTCAAATAATAAATAAAGGCAGAAATCATTCTAATTATGCTTATTTGGTGCTCAGAAAATATTTCTTATTATTATCAAAATTGAAAAAAAGTTGTGCTTAATATTTTTCTATAATATATAATATAATATTTTTTTTTCTTTTCAGGATTCTTTGATGAATGGACATTTAAAAAGAACAGCATTTATTTGAAATATAAATATTTATATATAACAGATTTTAAATGTCTTTACTGTCAGTTTTATGCATCCCTGCTAAATAAAAGTATTAATTAAAAAAATAAATAAACAAAACCTGACCCCAAAATTGTATGATAAAAAGTGTATAAAATAATTCAGATTTTAATAATAATAAAAAAAAAATAACACACCATAGTACTTTTTAAGAGTAAAATTAGTAAAATATTAACAAAGTAAAAAGAGTAAAATGAAAATTGGTATCCTTTCTCAGCCTTATGATCATTTCCCATCTTATCTTGTGTTTTTTATGAATTCAATCCCAGATTTATTGCTTTTGACACAATGTATCTGGTCCATGACTAAATCTTTTTTTGTATGGCCGGAAGGATGATCTTTGTCAAAAGCGTTCTCATCCTCTTGCCCTCTCTTTATCTCACCATCACAGTTTGAATGAACAGGCCTGAGGGTTCGTAACATCTCTTTTGCCATGCCAGTCCACCTGCAGCCTCACCTGTCTTTACCTCAGGGCCTCAGCACGGAGCAAAAGAACACAACCACTGAGGCCCACGACGCAGCTCTGGCTTATATTATCTGCAGGGGGCCTCACGACGGAGCTGATGTGTTTCTGACAATGGGCCTCAGCATGGAGCTCAACACCTACATCACAGACGGCTTTTATGGCTGTGGGAGCAGACATTTGAAATAATGCTTTAGATTGGCAGACGTCTCTGCCAGCATGTCCCCGTCTCACCTCCCACGGGGGACATCAATTTCGTCTTTTTTCCAGCGGATGGTAGGCTGCGGGTCTCCTTGCACCTGACAGCGAAACTCCACTGCCTCCTCCTCCAGAACCACCTGGTTAATGGGTCGTCGTAGGAACGTGGGCCTCTCTGAAAGACAAGCAGACGAGAAAAGGACATAAGGGACGCGGAGACCTCATTCACTCGCCGTGACTCAGCATCGAGTCACAGATCCCGAACAGAAGCTCTCACAGAGATTTGTGGTATTGTGTAAGTGTATCATACGCTTTTGTGTTCCAGCATGTTTTATGACTAACGTGAAGACACAAGCATAATAGAGGAATTAAACATGACACATTCTCTCATGCTGGAAAAATCTTTCCAACTTGCTTGTTTACAAAAGCATCAACTATGAGCTGAGATTTTAAACATTTTCAGAGCATGACTCAAATATTTGTTGATATTTTAAGACTTTTTTTGTGGTTTAGAAATGTCAGACTATAGTTGGCACATACCGAACACGGTGACCTGGGCCGTCTCACTGTCTCTCTCGCCGACCATGTTGGTGCCCACGCAGATGTATATGCCAGCGTCACTTTTCCTCGTGTTGGAGATCATCAGCTTCCCTCCACGGATCTGAAGGGGAAGACAGGAACGTTACAGTTTCTGTGACAACTCATGTGATAAGTTACTGCAGCACTCTCTGTGGAGCTACCTGAAGTTAAATGCCTTGCTCAAGGGCAAAATAGATGTGGTTTATGATTCACCTTTTGCTGGTTTTGAACCTTTAATGTTCTAGATTCAAAGCTAGATCATTAACCACCATTCCACACCTCAAATAAAGCTTTCTTTGTTGCAAAAAAGTGTCAATACCTTTAGAAACATTTATCTTTGAACAATACACCTTTGTAGACCGAATGTTTTTGCCTTAAAACAAAAAACGTTTTGGTTTTGAAATTTTTTATTTTTTTTTGGTCTTGCAAAATTTTTAGCAAGTGAATGTCGCAAAAAACAAATCAAAAACAAAACAAAACAAAACAAAACAAAACAAAACAAAACAAAACAAAACAAAACAAAACAAGGGCTTTAGAGAACAAAACAAAACAAGACAACAAAGCAAAACCCATATAAGTGTAACAAAATACATAAATGTAAATTTTTTTTCTTGCACAAGCAAGCAAGTGAATTTAAAGGATTTTGTTAGATTTTTTAAATAAAAATGTAAATAATTTATAACATTTATAATATTTTTAAATGATAAAATAAAATAAAAACACAATAAAATCCATACAAACAAACTGAATATGAATAGGGTTGAAAAGAGGCAGGAGATTTCTAGGAAAATTTCCAGAAACATTCCAGGATTTTTGGACACCTTCTTGGATTTTTTGTAAACTTTTCAGAAAAAAATTCAGCTCTTTGCAACCCTAAATATGAATTTCTCCATTTCTCACCTTGATCCTGTCATCCTTCTCATCGATTCGCACTTTATCTTTCTTCCAGTAGATGGTGGGTTCCGGGTGTCCACGAGGGGGAACACACTCCAGGATGGCTGGCTCTCCAGCAGCCACCACCACATCCGTAGGGTTCTGTCTGAAATCATCACGTAACACTGAAAGAGAGAGAGAGAGAGAGAGAGAGAGGAAGATTAGCTCGTTCTTTAACCATTTGCAAATTTAGTCATGCTTACAATCCCTGAGGCACAAATAAATTTTCTTTTGTTGCTGAAACAGATGTCATTTCATTAAGTCTTCTAAAACGTTAACACGCTCCAGCAGTGTTCAAATGTTAGCTCCCATTGAACAGGGGTGAGGAGAGACACCTGTTTGAAAGTTCTGTTAAGTATTTTGAGGTCACGGGAATGCCAGACACAGTAAATCACGCTGCGTATGAAGGCACCCGTCTACAGGAGGGTGTGTATGAGTTTTATTTGATAGGGTGACTACAAGGAAAACTTAATTGGACTTAATGGGGTTCCCTATTGAGACAGGAGAACAAACAGAGTGAGGGAAGACATATTGTGCCCTCCAGCTCTGTGTCACTCAAATGCGTGGAGCAGAGGAAGGAATGAACGGCAACACACACACACACACACACACAGTCGGTGGGTGGGTGGGTAAATCTGTGCCAACTAATCACCTATGCTCACACTTTCATCACCACCTATGCCTCTGGCCATGACTAATGTAGCAATAAACTCGACAGCAAAAACATACATGAGGTCACCCAATTATCAGCAATGAATAAATGCAATGAATTAATAAACACACCTGTACACATCTTCACATTCATCAACAGCACTTTATTAATGAATGAGTTGGGTAATTATACTCTAGCGCTGACCTGTGAGAGACAAAAGGATAGATCTGTCAACTGATAATGCGTTAATAGAGATAAATTCTCTCGATTTGTCTTAGTTAAGATTTATGAATCAGATAATGACTTTAAAGTGATTTAATAATAACAATGAAAAAGAGCACTCAGACTCAAAAATATAATTGGATAAATCATGTTTAAAGCTGTTCAAACTCTAACATGAGTTGAATGGTATATTAATGTGACAAATTTATTAGTACTTATTTTATGAAATCATTTTTTACACACTGACAGTAAAGAAAAATGTGGAAAACATTTCTACAAATAACATTCAAGTTTGTTAAAATAAATTACATTGTTATTATACAAACCACTAGATTTTGATATTTTCATATTACAGTGTCAGTGGTACATCCCTGCATTAAACATGCCATAGAGTTGCTAAGGTGTTTCGAGCAGTTTCTAATGTTTTGCAGTGCAGTTGCTAGGGCATTCTGGACAGTTGCTAGGTTGTTAGGTTATTGCCCAAAGAGCACACTAACAAGTCTGTATGATATTCTGGTCTCTTAGATACAGCTCCGGTCTTTCAACGCAAGTCTGTGACTTTTTTTTTCAATCACTTCAAAAAGTAACAGCACACCACTCCCTCAACAAACTGCATGATTTCAGACATCACTCAAGGGCAAGTTACATGCTGAAGTTTAATACTTAGAGATAGTGATTTGTTCAAATGAGAATAACGCTGTAAAGTAAGACAAAGCGCTGTGCATGTGTAGTTTTACATTTCTTAACTTCATGACTTTTTCTGGCCTCAGGCCGTATACAGACATTCAATACGCATAATTACATTTTCATCCTTCCAAAAGCCTCGACTTTCAGCTCTCTTACATGTCTCTTTCTCTCTCTCCGGGTGCGATGAGCCTCTCGATCTTCCATCTGATTAATATTTATGTATTGTTCGTCTCCCTCCCCCGCATGCTAGTGAGAGCAGCATCTGTCTGTCAGGCTGGAGGCTAAAGGAGAGGCTTATATGCCGAATATTCCTCCGCCACCCTCCTTCTCTTCCTCCTGGAGGACGGCTGGTAGAGGTGGAGGAGGTGTTTTTTGGGCTAACATTGGCAACTTTGCAGTTTCTTTGGCTAGATTTCAAAACTTTTGGAGTGAAGTTAAGGGTTTGAGGTGGAAAAGTATAACAGGAGATGATCCAATGGAAGGAAGCCAAGAGGATCATTAAAAAAAGGACAGATGCTACTTTGTACTTGTGTGTTTGGAGTTGTCAGATATAGTCAATGTCAAAGGCAATTAAAGGGCCCGATATTCCAGTGTCTTTTCTTTATTTTTTGCTACATGTTTGGCACCTTATACATCTAAAACAGCAAATCCTTGTAACAAGATTGTAAATGTGCTCTGAGATTGTACTACAGCCTAAAAATCTCTTATATGACTTATGTACTGCTGCTTTATAGGGCCAGTTTAACTAATAGCTTGTGCCAGCGCAAACCGTCTTTTGCCGTTAAAATAGTACTGTCAGGTTTTACTAAAGACGCACGGTGAGGAATGGGCGCTGAAAAGGCGTGGACAGAGTTATGTTTGCACCTGACCTTATTGAATATGCATTTGTTGGAGTTTCCCTTTCAGACGCAAAATTTATGGGAAGAGAATATTTAAATGAATCACGCAATGAGATTTACTAAAGTTTGCGCCACACTGTAAAAAATCCAACTTTCGAAAAGTTCTACTAATGTAAAAAAAGAAGCCTGAACAAAGAATTTTTAGTAGAAGACAGTTACATTTTTTGTGTGAACAGAAAATACTCTAAACACGTCGCTAACAAAAGTTGTTTTGTTTATCTTACTTAGATACTCAAGTATGTGTTCACAACATATCCAAATGGTGTCCCAACTTTTCAAATTGAGTCATCTGAACAAACAATTTTACACTGAACAATATTGCACAAGTTCCCAGCATGCATTGCAGCTTGAAAACGTTTTATGTTAATAATTACTAAAATATTATCATTGTTTTAAATTTTACTGGCTTAATTTATGCTGCTGCTGCTGTTGTCACTGTCAGTTAGCTGTCATGTGGATCAGAGTTCATATTTTTACTGATTTAAAATTTGTTGATACTCACCATGGTGAGAATCATGTGCTGAGGTACTGTATATGTGCATCTCATTGCAACTTGTTTAATACATTTGTCTCTGCATACACGTTTGCCTTTGCTTTTAAGAGGCAAATACTACCCATAAGATGTAGAAGGCTTTGAAAATACACATAAATCTAAAAGAAAGAGGAAAAAAGATTAGCATTGCTAAATGCTAAAACATCTTTGGTTGCTCTGACAGATCTCAGTAGACTGACTTTTATTCATTAGATGAACTAAAGTTTTTAAGTTGTCGGTTGCTAGTTGGGTTAACTTAACAAGTTGAGTGTGATAGGTTGCCTTATTTTTTTGAGTTAGGTCAACTTTTTTTTTTTTTTACAGTGATTATTTAACGCCCAAAAATAGCATGTCTTAAACTGCTTTGCACTTGAAATGGCTGCAATTATTGTTGCTAGAGGAGGCACCGCAGAGAACAGAGAGCACGTGGTAAGGGAGACGATTTTTCCACACGTATTCATTTATTTGAATGCCAGAAGAACACATTATCCGAACATATCGTTTGCCAAGCCTGGACATATGAGTGTTCTCCCAGCATGCTATAAGCAGTGATAGCATTTCATTTGAGTGCCTGTCAAAAGTGTTCACTACAGCTGATACTGTGTCTAATGTGGCTCTCGCATGAAAGAGTGTAAATATGTCACTTTGAGAGAAATAGCACTTTTTTTTCTCCACGCTGCCCCTGGCTCTGTGCGTATACATGCCTGTGTGTGTGTGTGTGTGTGTGTGTGTGTGTGTGTGAGTTACAGGCAAGAGTAATGTGAAAATGTGTCCCAGTCCATAGTGGGTAAGAAAGCTGTTCTATTTGTTTGCAGGGTATATCAGTCCTGTTATGAGCTCGAGCCCCAGTGACCCGTGCAAACCCCATCTACACACCCTCACACTGCAAATAAAGCCCTCCAGACACAGACACACACACACACACACACACACACACGCACACTCTATCTATCCATCCATCCATCCATCCATCCATCCATCCATCCATCCATCCATCCATCCATCCATCCATCCATCCTAGATTTTACATTTTTGGGTGAACTATTCTTTATAAAGTGGTAAAATAAGAAAACATGCATAAGAAAAACGGTTTGAAAAAGTGAATAAATTAACTATGTGTTTCTATATGCTGTATTTTTTTTAAGTAAATAAAAGATTATTAGAGGTGTTTTACAAGAAAATATTTATTCTACTTGCTATTTCTCTGTAATTGTTTGAGAAATTTATTAGCAATTTCTGAGTCAAAATAGTTGCCACACCAAATTTGTTTCAGTGCACATGTAAAACAGTCAACGTTTAGGGTTACAATGTCAAAATTACTGTATAATTAGCTTAATTTTACAAAAAAAAAACAGAAGGTCAAACGGAGGTGTATGTACTGGCAACCTCTCACCTCTCACCTTCAAAAGCCTCACCTCCACCGTTAACAAGACTGCCGCTAGCCAACCCGCTAATGACTTCCGCCCCATGCTAACGCCTCCGACTGGACCCTTGGCTCCGGAACACAAGCTCATCACAAACAATATAATTAACTCTTAATGAACCTCTCTGCTCGTTGCTCTGTCCTCTACATGCACTTCCCAAATTCAATTTAGCCTAATCCCAGGCTTTATGGTAATGTATAGCTCATTAAAATGTTAGCTAAAAACTCATTAAAATTCACTCAAAGTAATAGCTTCATTACTGTGATATTGCTGAAAAGCAAAGACAAAACGAGGAAGATGGGGAGAAGGAGAGAGGAATGATGAGAGAACGGGATAAAAAAAAAAGAGAATGACGGCTTTCTAATCACTTAATTGTATCTGAAAACAGCATTAATTTGCATAATACACACAGACACTAGGTGGCTAATTTTCACTGTGACTTGGTAATTAAACACCCCTCATAACTAAAGACACATTTCCTTCCAAAAAATAATTGAAGGAGGCACTTCAGGGTCTGTAAGAGATGCCAAATGTCTCCATCTTCCTGTGTTAAAATGACACCCTAACCAGCTGCAGAGAATAGAGACCCAGTGGATCTATCTACCTATCTATCCATCTATCTATCTATCTATCTATCTATCTATCTATCTATCTATTATCTATCTATCTATCCATCCATATTTTTCTCTGTCTGGTCATCTATTAGCCCATCCATCCATCCATCCATCCATCCATCCATCCCTGTTTATGTCTGTCTGTTCATCTATTAGCCCATCCATCCATCCATCCATCCATCCCTGTTTATCTGTCTGTCTGTTCATCTATTAGCCCATCCATCCATCCATTACCAAGGAGGTAAGAAGACGAAAGAAAAAAAGAAACAGCGTGATCCACACACACCGCAGATCGTCAGACACTTCAAAAGCCACCCACGTGTTCCAAAGAAAGTTCCAGCAGCCGTACCGTGAGCCTGATCCACCGTAATGAACAACTCCTGAGTTTTGAAGCCTTGGCGGCGCAGTGAGAAACCTGCTACAGCGAACGCCTGATCAAAAGCCAAACCCTCTCCCTCCTTCGAAGCTCATCTACTATTTCTACACGCTTCGGATTCACACGAACTTCCAAAGGAGATAGCAAGCGAGAAAGAGGGAAAGATTAATAAAATGAAGGCTGTTCCTTATTCCACAGATATCAAAGATCTCCATCGCTTGAGAAGGTGCTGAACTTTTCATTTGGTCTATTTGTGTTGTGACTGAAGAGATGGCTTTCCTGAGATCTCCCTCTGCTCCATCCTTTCTCCTGCTCTTTAATTAGTTTGTCAAGATGGGGAAACGTCATGAAAAACGTGCTTGGGGAACTCTTTTGTATCAGACCTGTGGTCAATTTATACTCTCTCTATCTCTTTCTATGTATATATATATATATATATATATATATTTCTTTGTGGGTCAGAGGTATTTTAGCATGGCTGCCTTTTGGATTTTCCCTCTGCCTGCATGGTTTTAGCAGAGACATGTCACTTCAGATGAGTGGGGTTTAGACTGGAAATGGGCTGAAATCAATCTCTTTCTCTCCCTTTTAAAGATTCTCTCCATCCCTAAAGGAACAGTTGCAAGAAGACAAGGAATAGCATAAGGTAAAACTATGACCTATTAGCTATTTTTCCATCATGCTTGGAATTTTTTCATGCAATGTGTTTTGGTGGGATTCATTCATGTGGAAGTGATGCACTGTGACGCAAACTCTGCTGGGTGTGACAGAAGCCAGCTGCATTGTGAAAACACATTCACACAAGCAAACACAACATTTCAATACAGTAACAGTGTGAGCTACATCCAGTAAGAGAGAAATTTAATTTGCGACTTCTCATATGCCAATTAAGGATTTTTCCATTAAATAGCACTGAAAAAAAATCTACAACTACGCATTCAGCAGATGAAAATTACATTCATGCGTTTATGCAAAATAAAATGTGAATTTCCCATAAAATATCTAAAATATATTTTCTGTCATCTTTAATTAAAGGAATATTTCACACAAAAATAAAAATATGCTGATTATGTATTCACCCTGAGGCAATCCAAGATGTAGATGAGTTTGTTTCTTTATCTGAACAGATTTGTAGAAATGTAGCATTACATCAGTTGCTCACCAATGGATCCACTGCAGTGAATGGGTGCCGTCAGAATAAGAGTCCAAACAGCTGATAAAAACATCACATTAATCCGCAAGTAATCCACACCACTCCAGTCCATCAATTAATGTCTTGTGAAGTGAAAAGCTGCATATTTATAAGAAACTAATCCATCCATAAGATGTTTTAATTTTAAACTTTTGCTTCCAGTCAAAACATGAGTCCATACTCCAAGTGAAGCAATAGCTAAATTTCTCAAAGTCTGAGGAAGAAACAAAGCCTATTTTTATTTTTGCATGAACTATTCCTTTAAGAAACAGATCCTGAAGCTTCAGGATTTGACATTGTAGGTTGACCTTAGCAACGTAACATGAGCCCTACGGTGGAGCACCGCGAAGAGGCCTAATGCTGGTGTTCAATAGAGCGTCATTCAGGCTAACAGTTTCACTTCTGTGCAACACGCACATCCACACGCACAGACACAATGGGGCTGAAAGAGAATCTGTGTCGTTTGCACTGATTGCAGTCTTCTACTTTAATGCTTTGCTGCAGTTAATTGAACTAGATGGTGGTTTGTGAAAAGGTGTCTCATATCAACTGCGTCCCTTGTTTAATTAAACTCTCTGCTGGAGACGCCACATTAATGAACCAGCGCTGAGCCTCTGAGTGAGTGTAGATGTGTGTGTGTGTTCAACTCACAATGACATTACCTCTATCTATCTATCTATCTATCTATCTATCTATCTATCTATCTATCTATCTATCTCTCTCATCCATTTGTCTGTTCATCCATCCATTTATCTATCTATCCATCCATCCGTCTGTCCATCCATCCATCCATCCATCCATCCATCCATCCATCCATCCATCCATCCATCCATCGTGTGTGTGAGAGAGAGAGAGAGAGTGAGAGAGAGAACTTACAGGGGTCTGGTGTTAAATCTAAGTCAGCTCTCAGCTCTCACACTGACGTTAAAAATTATTTATTGATGGTTTTATGGATCTTAACAGAAGAGGAAGAGTGAAAATTACACTGGATATGCTGATGACCTTTACAGCAGTCTGTGCCATGAATAGATGGAAAGAAGCCGGTGTGTGTGTGCTTGGAAAAAGTGAGTTAGATGAGGAAATGCGATATGTGAACATTCTGAGCATCTTTCTGCAGTCATTTGTGGCCGAGTTGCACGTGCGTGTAGCATCGGAGGACGAGATTAATGGACCTTCAGCTTAAATGAACCAAAGCAAAAGAGAGAAAGAAAACAGACAGTGCGCTGCTAACCCTTTACAGCTAAACACTTGAAATAAATTCATTGGTATGTTTGCAAACTCAGTATCTTTTCAACATTAGCCACAGCTCATCAAACACACACACATGCACAGCGAGTTGAGATGGAAAACAGAAGAACATTATTCCAGCACCAGTGACGAAGCTGTATCTCTTGCTTTGCATCACATTCAACAAAAGACTGAAGTCTTATTGTCAGAACAGCTTATATAAACCTGCACATCCTTGTACATCACACAGCTGCACATCAAAACACACCTGGTGCCTTCTTCACAGATGTTTCTTTCTGTCTGCAACGGTTTCTCACAATCCTTAAAGAGATCTAGCCTGCTTTCTGTACAATTAGCCTGGGTCTGAACTGCTCCACAAAGTAGAGATAAACACGCATGATGAGACAAAGCCACATACGACCCTTTCCACGCCACACTGAGTCATTTGTACCATGCTCTTGCTGTTAATTGCATCACAGACTGCGGGAGGTAATTGTGTTTGTCTGGATGTAATTGGCTGGCTGCCGCAATGCAGTGGGAACGGATCTTCTATTGCTTTCAGAGCGCTGCTGCTCTTTGTATACAGCAGCGGATCTAGTTCCAAAACATGTTTTAGGGAGAACCATCAGTCAGATCTGACAGAACGGTCTGATTCAGTCTATCTATCTATCTATCTATCTATCTATCTATCTATCTCTCTCATCCATTTGTCTGTTCATCCATCCATTTATCTATCTATCCATCCATCCGTCTGTCCATCCATCCATCCATCCATCCATCCATCCATCCATCCATCCATCCATCCATCCATCCATCCATCCATCCATCCGTCTGTCCATCCATCCATCCATCCATCCATCCATCCATCCATCCATCCATCCATCCATCCATCGTGTGTGTGAGAGAGAGAGAGAGAGTGAGAGAGAGAACTTACAGGGGTCTGGTGTTAAATCTAAGTCAGCTCTCAGCTCTCACACTGACGTTAAAAATTATTTATTGATGGTTTTATGGATCTTAACAGAAGAGGAAGAGTGAAAATTACACTGGATATGCTGATGACCTTTACAGCAGTCTGTGCCATGAATAGATGGAAAGAAGCCGGTGTGTGTGTGCTTGGAAAAAGTGAGTTAGATGAGGAAATGCGATATGTGAACATTCTGAGCATCTTTCTGCAGTCATTTGTGGCCGAGTTGCACGTGCGTGTAGCATCGGAGGACGAGATTAATGGACCTTCAGCTTAAATGAACCAAAGCAAAAGAGAGAAAGAAAACAGACAGTGCGCTGCTAACCCTTTACAGCTAAACACTTGAAATAAATTCATTGGTACGTTTGCAAACTCAGCACCTTTTCAACATTAGCCACAGCTCATCAAACACACACACATGCACAGCGAGTTGAGATGGAAAACAGAAGAACATTATTCCAGCACCAGTGACGAAGCTGTATCTCTTGCTTTGCATCACATTCAACAAAAGACTGAAGTCTTATTGTCAGAACAGCTTATATAAACCTGCACATCCTTGTACATCACACAGCTGCACATCAAAACACACCTGGTGCCTTCTTCACAGATGTTTCTTTCTGTCTGCAACGGTTTCTCACAATCCTTAAAGAGATCTAGCCTGCTTTCTGTACAATTAGCCTGGGTCTGAACTGCTCCACAAAGTAGAGATAAACACGCATGATGAGACAAAGCCACATACGACCCTTTCCACGCCACACTGAGTCATTTGTACCATGCTCTTGCTGTTAATTGCATCACAGACTGCGGGAGGTAATTGTGTTTGTCTGGATGTAATTGGCTGGCTGCCGCAATGCAGTGGGAACGGATCTTCTATTGCTTTCAGAGCGCTGCTGCTCTTTGTATACAGCAGCGGATCTAGTTCCAAAACATGTTTTAGGGAGAACCATCAGTCAGATCTGACAGAACGGTCTGATTCAGAGTTTAGCTGTGAAACGGCTTATATTGTCATGCAAATGCAGCAGGGTGCCCTCCACAAACTTGCAAGCATCCATCTCTGGAAAAGGCTCCACTGCATAGCAGACATTGGTACCTGATGGACACTATTTACATTCTTAAAAAAAAACAAAAATGAACATTCAGACATCGTTTACTCAACCTCATGTTGTTGCAAACCTGTATAAATTGATTTCTGCTGTTGAACACACACACACACACAAAATATATTTTAAAGAATGCTGGTAACCAAAGGTGCTGATTTTCATTGATTTCCATAGCATGGAAAAAAAGAAACAGTATGAAATTCAATTAGGACCAGGAACTCAATTAGGTTCAATTAGGAAGAAACTCATACAGGTTTGTAACAAAGTAAATTATATAACTTTCATTTTTGGATGAAAAACTTTCCCTTTAATGTATTTTACTGGTAATATTGTGAACAATTTATCAATGCACATTATTCTGACGAAAAATGTCTTTGTTCTGAAATTCAGACTTTTTACACCTCCAACCACCTGACTCCATTCTGGTTTGTAAAGCCCACTTTTATGCCAATGATCCAATCAATCTTGATAAAATCATGACATTACAGAAGTAAAATGGGTTGCAAACACAGTTTTATGTTTTCAATGTTCTGATAAAATGTTACCTTTGAACATAAAAGCACCACTTTCATTTCTGCAAGGACAAAAAAGGTAAAAAATAAACATGCATGAAGACTAGTGCTGTCAAACGATTAATCATGATTAATCGCATCCAAAATAAAAGTTTTTGTTTACATAATATATGTGTGTGTACTGTGTATATTTATTATGTATATATAAATACAAACACATACATGTATATATTTAAGAAAAATATGTAATGTTTATATATTAAATATATTTATATATAATATAAAATATAAGAATATAAATATATAAACGGATATACATGCAAATATTTAAAATATATATACTGTATGTGTGTGTGTATTAGGGGTTGAACGACTTCTGAGTTTTTGAAGTCGACTTTTATGTGATGAAAGTCGAGTCGAAGTCGACTTATGTAAACAAACACTTTTATTTTGGATGCGATTAATCGCGATTAATCGGTTGACAGCACTAATGAAGACACAAAGAATTTAAACATTAAAAATGTTTAATTCAATTTAGCGTTAAATATTCACTGGGTTGTGATGTCAGATTAGTGCAGTTAAATCTTAAAGATAAATAAATAAATACATTTAAAAAGTTTTAGATTAAATAGTCTACACATTTTCTACTACATTTTTCTTCCTTTATAATCAAATACAGAGTCAGCTGAAACATTATTTGAATTCTTTACCAAAAAAATTAACTCTAAACAGCACATAAAAACAAAATAAACAGCGGTTGGTCACTTTACATGTCAGTCAAGCTATCTAAATGAGCAGGTCTTGACCAGAATAAGATAAACTGTGGACCAGACGTTGTCATTTATTTAAATGTCAGACTAAATTCTGGATGAGCAACAGGTATAATGCTTTTCCATGCCATTTTATTTCATCGCATGTGATTATTGTAGCTGGAGCAATTCTACCAGATCAGCACATTTTCAACCACCACCCGCTGAGAACTTCCTGCTGAGTTGCATATCAGAGCGCTTCTGAATTCACACGGCTTTCCCTCGTTTTCAGATTCCACATTATAATTAAATGGCAGAGCCAATTCAGTTAGTGACCTCCTATAGAATGCTATTAACATCAGCCACTGAAAAAACACCACATCAATACTAATCTACCCACTGTTAGCGATAATTCAATAAAGCCAGACTCCTGAAAACTGACGACGATATGAAGCGTGTGCATGTTTCCTGCTTGGATAGTAAATATCTCAGAATCTGTAAAGAGAGGAGAGTATAAGATAAAACTTGAGCTGTAGAGGTTACCACAGTCACAACGAGACAGATAGAGTGATCTCTTATTATCTACTGACGAGGGTCTGTTATTTAGCATCATTACTTTTCATCATCATCTCATTCCCTTCCAGCGCTAATGACCTCCATGACTGTGGCTGACAGATTGAGCATTCACTGATAAGAAGAGGAGATGGGGTGAGAAAAATCGAAGAGGCCTTCTGTGGTTAATGTGAAAAGTTAAAAATCACAATTTGAAATGTTACATGTTAAATACATACATATATACATATATACATATAGATGTTTCCAAACTTATCCTTTCCATATATATATATATATATATATATATATATTTGCAACTGTAACGTTACAATAATACAAAAAATATATAACAACAACATTAACCCTAAAAAAAAACAAACAAAACCATAACGAGACATCAGACAATGTATTTATCGCTATTTTCCATCATTTTTGGAACTCAAATAATACAATTTCATGGTTTTTTTCAAAACTTGACTCTTATATTTGATTTTAATGTTTGTATCCCCCAGGATACGTCACCCATTTGGAGGTATACATTCACTGAAAACAGAACACTTGTTTATCAGTGCTTGTTACAACATGGTTGTAATTCATGAACACTTTGGAATACAGACCCAAGGTTGGTCTCTTTTTAAAGAAGACACATAGCAGATTATTGCTGAAGTGCAAAAAAAAAAAAGAAAGTATAAAAAAGCTATAAAAGTTTAAGTTTACAGTAAAGTAAGTTTACAGTAAGTTTACAGTACTACCCTAATGTAGTATACTATTTATATTTTATATAAAATAAATATTTAATAAAATATGTTGCACTCTAAAATTTCTATGAAATCAAAGCCATATCTCTAACCAAGTTATGTTCCAAATTTGAAGTTGACATCCAAATAAATTGTGGTTCCTGTGAGATTTTGTTTGGGCACTATACCAAAAATAACCACTGGGTGACACCCAAACTATTGAATTTTTTTAATGCAGTTTTCTATCACAATAAAGCAATAATTTTCTGTCACAATATCACTTCTATTACAAAACAGTCACTAAATATGGAACCTTGACTGTCAGAACTTTCTACAAGCCACAAAATCACAGAGTCTATATTTATGTTTTTATATCTTGATTTATACCCCTAAAAGGGTGACGTATCCCCTGAGATATAAACATTTAGAGACAGATTCCAAAAAATGTAAGCATTTAATTCATACAATTTCAATGTAAACCTAATAAGCTTATGCTGAACAACAGCTTTTTAAAAATTAAGAAGTCCCATCCAACATGTGCAAAAATGTGAACTAGATCAACTTTTATCGGAGGGTGAGCAGATTTCCCACTACAAGCGGCCATGCAGTTTTAAATGCTTCCTGTGAGCTAAACAAAGTATGTAGAAACAAAAGTCACCTCATCTAAATATTCACAACAAAATGAAACAAAGAAATAAGACCTACACTTTCACTGCTTCTCCCCACAGCTTCTCAAATGTTTGTATCCCACAGGATACGTTGCCCCTTTTAGGGTTAACTAAAAAGTTACTTTCAGTTTTAGACATTTATATTATACATTTATAACACAATTTCTTTCCTTATTTAGTTTTTAGAATTTTGGTAATTTAGAACAATAAAACTAAACTATTAAAATATTACATAAAATGAAATATCAAAATAAAATTATATGAAATTGTTAAAATATTATATCTTGTACTTATATCTAAATATTTTCCCTCCTACATCGATATTAAGCATACTATATATATACATATATTTTTCTCTTACATCTATATTAAACTGTTATAAATGCATGTGTATATATACACATATATACATGTGTATATACTGTATACACATAACATATAACAAAAAGAAAACAAGTAGATAGAATAGAAAAAGAATAGAGAAAGCTAGTGTTAGAGGCCTTTTTATATTTTATATGCATTTATAATATATTACTATACATACATACAAATGAAATGCACACACATTACAATTTAATTATTATAAATATTTTTATATTTAATTATTTTAAATATTTGTTATTAAAAATATAAACAATGAAATATAAAATTATATAAAAAAAAAAATATATATATTTTAATATATTTGAATGTTCTGTCAAAAATTACAAATAAAAACTAACACTATACTGACAAAGATATGAGATACCCGAGGCTTAAAACATATTGAATCTGAAGGCCAAAGGTTAGACTGTGACCCAGAGTGTCTGATTGCTTCCAGGTCATTGAAAGGCCAGCATGATGTACTGACATTTTAAATTGTCCATTTCAACATCAGAAAGCAGGGCAATGGGGTGACGTTTAGCAGGGCAATGTTAGAATAAGACAATTTCATGAGAACGCAGTGAAACAACCACATGATTGTTCTGGCTATGCTCCTCAGGACTTTTTGATGACAGAGTTTGAGCAGCGCTGTGGGAAAGATAAGCAAGAGACAAGAGACACAAACACACATTAACACTAGAAAAGAGGAGGAATTGTGCGCGAGCGGTGGGCAACCGTGCCTCTGGTTCCCCAGGGAAATGAATCTCCATTGCTGGACTGCTGTAAAACCCAATTAGTGTCAGTGTGTTATCTGCTACTCGCAGATATCTAGATAACCCTCAATACGGGGCACCAGAGCGAGAACCCGGCGTTTCTGCAGACAGAGCGACACAGATAAAAACAGCCACCGTTCCACCTCTGACTTCTCATTTCTGCGCATGTCCTTTCTACAGTTAAGTCGATCTCTCACCACGGCAAATTCATCAGTCAGGGCTGAAATCTAGGAAAAGATTGGCAGAGAAACTCTAAAGTGCTTAATCATATTGAGAAAATGGTCTCTTTTTATTAAGGTTTGGTCAAAGTCAGCAGAATTTCTAATGCTTCAATCGGAAAACAGGCTCGCATTGCTTCCGCTTCAAATGCCTCGGTTTCTGACGGAAACATGAAAGAGCGCAGGGCGGATGAGTGGCAACCGCTCTCCCACTCCATCTATCGCTTCATCTCTCAGCAAAAGTGAACATAGCTCCTGCCTTTGCCAAAAAAATATATAAATAAAATAGAGGGAGAGAAAGATTTGAAAGAAGGTAGAGCTTTTTTCACAGCTGCCGTTTGAAGTCAGGTATCAGTGTCAGGATGAGACCTGGAGAATCAAGACAAGTCCACACCTCTACAAAAAGAGTGTAACCTTCATCACCAGGTTCATGTGAATCTATCAACTATCAACTGGTACTTACTGCAGTGTTATTTTTTTATTTATTGTAATACAGATAAAAGTAGCTAATAGCAAAAATATTTAAAAATATACAAAATATATTAAAATATGTATATGCATAAATAAAGCAACTGAAATTCTACTGAATATAATAATAATAATAATAATAACAATATAATTATAATTAATTATTATTATTATTTAATTATTTTACATTACATTATAAATAAATTAATAATTTATATATAATTTACTTGTATGTAATATATAGCAAGTATTCAGAAAACAGAAAAAAGTAAATGTTTATTGTATAAATGTATAAAAGTGCAATATCACACGAGTGCATATGTGATACTGATCTTATACAACAGTTCAATAAATAAGAAGTTAATATTGTGTTATTTTAGACAAAATGTTGTCTGTTTTGCTCAATTTTGCCAACGAAAATATAAAGACAAAGCAGAACTATTCGTCTCCGAGCAACACACAGCTGCATTTAATTTTTTAATCCACTTATATTGAAAGAATTGGGTGAACCATTAGGCTCGTTGGATTTGAAGCGGCGCTGCACAGATCGATCTGACATCAAAGTACCGCGAGAGTGGTTCAAAAGCATGCAGAGTCGTTTGCTCTCTAATCGCTCTCGCGATACTTTGATGTCTTAAACCGATCAATCTGATGGTGATGATCCGCTTCAAGTGGAACAAGCCTAATGATTCAATGGACCATTCATAAAGAGAACCATTTAGTTCACTCCTGAATGAATCAGTCATTTGAACGAATCAAATGAATGACTCGATGACATAATCATTAAGACATTTACCACCACCTACTGGCAGTTTTAGTTTTTTATTTAGAGTATCATTTCATTAAATAAATAATTTCATATTTCCA
>NW_015546036.1:406650-409159 GCF_001515605.1 Sinocyclocheilus anshuiensis | reverse complement strand
CCCTAGAGGACGCAGTTCGAAGTTCCCATGAAAGGGAATCCCAGTTTGTGTAACAAATCTGAGGCTGAATTGGTTTACTAAAATTTATTGTGCATTTATTACACAACTCAGTTGTCAGGAAACACCAGACTTAGAGGCAGTAAGCAGTTAGAACCGAAACAGGTATTTACTGAAACAGGTTAAATACTGGGATAATCAGGTGGGAGATATTAATGGGATATTATAAGGACTAATGGATACTTCTTTTACCAGGAGCAGAGTGAAGATGGCAGGACAGGATATGAGGATCTGGGAGACCACAGACCTCTTATGGACAGCTGGTAAGCAGAATGGGTGAATATCTAAATTCGGTTGCAGGAACTGATTATAGAGATCACTAGAGTACATGAGAATACGCTGAAGAATAATAAAGGAGATTGCTGCAGAATCTAGGAACATTCCTGGAGAATCACAAAGGAGTTCACTGAAGAATCACAAGATTTAATAAAACTGGTGTAAGGTCCATGAATTGGTCCAACGGAGGTATCCAATGGTGGATGAAGGTTTCCTGCGTGTTCGGTCTTTTCTGCGTGCAAAGATATTAAATTTAGGTTAAATTCAAATCTGACTCCATTTTATTATGACCTCGAATTTAAGTTAAAATGCAAATTGGTTGTTTATCCATTTCTAATTGTTATTATTCTGACATTTGATTATTCTATTTAACACTTTTCTTTATATTTACTCGTTCATTAGGAATCTATGTCGCTCAGGGTGGCTCACGTCTGCCGTTTTACGTGGGCCCCATGGTCACAAACCCTCCAGTCTGATCAGTAGGCAGAGGTTCTGACTAACTATTTAATAGACCGCCCCACACTGTAAAAAATTTCAAGCTGTTTCAACTAATTATTATTTAGTAACTAGTTCCACAGAAATTTTACAGTCAGTCAATTTCTGTCTTTAAAGTGTTGCCTGAATTGTTATTTTTTAGTTGGCTCAACCTTTACTGAAATAGTTTTATAGTCAATTCAACTCAAATATTTTAATTAGTCAAACATTTAGAAAACTACAGAAATTATGTCAATTAAAATTTAACCATTTACTCCATGTGTTTCATATATTCCCTCAACTAAGATTTATTATTTGGGCATCATAAAAAATTGCTGTGGAACTAGTTATTTATTATATTTTATACTGAGTTTAAGAAAATGATTAACTGGTCAAGTCAAGTCAAGTCACCTTTATTTATATAGCGCTTTTAACAATACAGATTGTGCCAAAGCAACTGTACAGCATTAATTAGGAAAATATTGTGTCAATAATGCAAAATGATAATAGTAAACACTCAATTTTCAATTAAAGTCAGTTCATCACTGAATTCAGTGATGTCATCATCCAGCTCAATTCAGTTTAAATAGTATCTGTGCAATCAAGTCGACGATATCGCTGGAAATTAAGTGTCCCCAACTAAGCAAGCCAGAGGCAACAGCGGCAAGGAACCGAAACTCCATCGGTGACAGAATGGAGAAAAAAACCTTGAGAGAAACCAGGCTCAGTCGGGGGGCCAGTTCTCCTCTGGCCAGACGAATCAGCAGGTTGATCCATGCTGCAGCAAAGTTAGATTGTGCAGAGGACTCAACTGGTTCCTGTGGTCTTGTCCTGGTGACCGTCTAGGAGACAAGGTCTTCACTGGGGATCTGTCTCTGAGGCTCATCTAGTTGTCCTGATCTCCGCTGACATTCAGGGCTGTAGAAGTCCTCTCTAGGTGCTGATCCACCATCTGGGCTGCAGGGGCGGACCTACCGGGGTGGCACGGGGTGGTAACTGCCACCCTAAGAAAAAGCTGTGCCACCCCACCTGCCACCCCAGAATAAAATATAAATGTAAACAGTGTTTCATGTGCTACGTTTAAGCCGCGGCGATGACAGCGTAACGCAAAATAATGGCAAAAACAGTCTTTTAATAAACTGTCTGTGCACGATGGTTGCACGCGCAGGCAGTGTGCCAGTGTAGTCGGCTTCATTAACAAATGACTCGTATGAACCGGTTCTTTTTGAGTCAAAACCACAAAGCACGGCCCAGTTCACTAACGAATTGTTTTTACATTTGTTCGTGAATCAGATAATTACTGCTCTTCAGGTAACTCAGAAGTCCTCTGAGAAATCTAATCACGTCCAGATATGTCTGAGATTCATCGCGTAATTGCTTGGTGATCCGATTTTCCGACCGCTCGCTCCACTTTCATCATGGATATAAGCCCTAACAATAACATGAAATCAATAAGAAGATGCCGATCACGGAAACTAATAGCACAGTTAAGTAAGAATCTAGTCATATTGCAGTTTTCTCGATTGTTAATATAACTGATTTTAGTTGGCACTTTCCCCCCCAAAACTTTAATTCAGTTTTCAAAACAAAGACACATTTCTCAAAAAGTTTAACAATGAGTAAGTTAAAACATTAGGTAGCAAAACTGATGACACACCAATCAGAATCTCTGCATCCTAACAACGGAGAGAGGAGAGAGCTG
>NW_015546036.1:406304-406521 GCF_001515605.1 Sinocyclocheilus anshuiensis | reverse complement strand
TATTGTGGTGCATGCCAAGTTCATACAATTCTTTGGTATTTGAACTTTTCTAGTGCTTTTAATCTACTGCAAGATGACTTTACAGTAGTAAAATGAAGATGTTTTCCCAGAAGTTCATTGCTGAATTATACATCTGTATCTGTAATTTAATTTATGTATACTGTAATAGACATTGAGCTGCAAAAATAATTCCTGAATCCTAGTAAGAGTTTTTTGT
>NW_015546036.1:405458-406199 GCF_001515605.1 Sinocyclocheilus anshuiensis | reverse complement strand
TCTGCAAAACCATACGCTAATTCTCGGCCTTTGACTCAGTTTTCAGTTTCATTGAAATTTTCATTTCATTTCACTTTTTGCAAAACACAACACACAATTCTCTATGTAACACACAAAAATCTAACAGAAATGAATATTATGGCAAAGGTGTTTGCAAATGTTTGCTTTTGAGATGTGGTTGTGATATTTTGAATGCAGTGCTTCATTTTGCAAGAGATGAGAGGCTTTTTGCATTTTGTGTGCAATTCATGGAGCAAGAGATGTGAGGCATTTTGCATTTTGTGTGTGCAATTCTTGGATTTGTGTGTAAAGTTTTGAAAATATGTGTAAGCAGTTGAAAAAAAATGGTAAGAAAAACTGTAATAACTAGATTGAAAAGTTTGAAAGACAAATTTATGCTGGCTTCTCTTAAAGTCTTGTTTAAAAAACGTAAATGGTTTGGTAAGTTAGATGTTCTAGATGTTTGCTAAAGTGTTGCTAGTTGGTTGCTAGGATATTCTGGGTGGTTGCTAGGCTCTTGCTATGCAGTTGCTGGGGTGTTGCTAGAGTATATCTGATAGAGTTTGTTCTGGGTGATTACAGACATTCCCACCTGTGTTAACACAAAATCAAATAGTGTCAGTGCTTTAATATTATTGTATTTCTTTCTAATGTTAGGAAATTCAAAAGTTTTTGTTGCTCTTAAACTTGCACTAAACGTGATTATACCATCTAAGTAGCCTATGTAATTTTAATAGAACC
>NW_015546036.1:403647-404176 GCF_001515605.1 Sinocyclocheilus anshuiensis | reverse complement strand
TTAAACAGTATAGATGATTACTTAATGGTAATACAATATTTGTGAACACAACTGTGTATGTCAGACCATAAATACCCAAAAACTATGCATGGGGGCTTGCTTTGGTGTTGCCACCCCTCATAGACCCCATGCCACCCCTTTGACACCCTAAAAATTATTTTCTAGAGCCGCCCCTGTTGATGCTTTATTTTTCGTTAATTTAGCCACTGTATTGAATAAATATCTGGGGTTATGTTTGTTTTCTTCTACAAGAGACGAAAAGTAATCAGATCTAGCAGCTTTTAATGCTTTTCTGCAGGATAGGGTACTTTCCCGCCAAGCAATACGAAATACCTCTAGTTCGGAATGTCTATGAATGCTGATCCCAATGCATCTTTTTCATTATCAACATGGATATTAAAATCACCAACAATTAAAACTTTATCTGCAGCAAACACTAACTCGGATATAAAATCCCCATATAAAACACCCCAGCAACTGCATATCCTGGTGGCCTGTATACAGTAGCCAGTACAAACATCACAGGGGA
>NW_015546036.1:402287-402457 GCF_001515605.1 Sinocyclocheilus anshuiensis | reverse complement strand
TATTCAATAAGCCAAGCTTTATCATTTGTTTATCTGTATTACATCTGTTTTTTATTCATTGAACATCAATTAAATTGTTACTCTTAAATGTTTGGATGTTTTTTTTTTTTGTATTTTCTAGTTCGGGGAACAGACACAGTCTCTATAGTGTGATATCTAGGTGAAAGTCA
>NW_015546036.1:393048-402045 GCF_001515605.1 Sinocyclocheilus anshuiensis | reverse complement strand
TATCTAGGTGAAAGTCACTATGTGCTGAGAATTAACTGATTTCTGTGACGTGAGGCAGCTAGCAGACGTTCGGTTTTGCCAGTCTGTCTACTTCCTGACCTGGGTCCCAGTTAGTCAAGTACAAACTATAAGACGCAATTTCAATTCTCTGTGTGTATGTGCTGTACATGTGGAAGAATTGACAATAAAGCAGACTTGACTTGACTTGACTAGACATCCAGCCATTGAGTGAAGACAGTCTACTATGTATCTCATCACCACGGTAAGCAGGGAGGGGATCAGAACATATTACAGTGTCTGACATCGTACTTGCAAGTTCACACACCTCTTTAATGTTATTTTTAGTGATCTCTGACTGGTGAAATCGAACATCATTAGCGCCGGCGTGAATAACAATCTTACTGAATTTGTTTAGCATTAGCCAGCACTTTTAAATTTGCCAAGATGTCAGGCTCTCTGGAATGATTCTGACTTACCACTGTTGTTTGATGAACTCGTGAAAAAACGGAGCGAGAGAGAAAAGAAACAGAGCAAGAGAAAAAAAGAAAACGGCAATAGACGCGAATGGAAACACGAATGACAAGCTAACCGCTAACGAATGCTAATGCACTACATGCGCGCTGCACTCGCTGTTTTAGAATAAAAGAGAACGAGCAAATTAACCAGATTAGTTTGACAGATAATATCAGAAATATGGTGGGAATTAAGTTATATTTTATCACTTTAAACAACAGAGAGTGATAGTAAGATAGAGATTCAACAGAAAAGCAAAGCTACACGGAGCTACAATCACAAACCACTCAGCAGCACGGTACACAGTATGACACAGTCACATGTATATCAACTGGTGTCTATCAATCACTAAAAACACACACACACACATTACAACACATAATAGCCTTTATTTAATAACAATCTGCATTTATAACATTTGTCATATGACTAAACATGCAGGCTTAAAGGGATAGTTCACCCAAAAATGAAAATTTGCTGTTAATTGACTCACCCTCAGGCCATCCGAGATGTAGTTAACTTTTTTTTCTTCAATTGAAGAGTAAAGGAGATTTTTAGGTGAAACCATTGTCTTTGGCAATTCATAAACTGCATGTCTCTGGTTGTCGGCTTTTGAGAGTCAAATAAACATGTACAGACAAGACCAAATTACCAAAGGCTCCTGAGGACACATTGAGGTCTTATGAAGCTAAACAATCAAAAACCGGCAGCCACAGTAGTGTAGTGTATGAATCGCCAAGGATCACTGTTTCAGATAAAAATCTTCGTTACTGTTATACTGAGAAAAAAAAAGTCACTGACATCTAGGATGGCCTGAGGGTCAGTAAAATAACAGCAAATTTAAATTTTTGGGTGAACAATCCCTTTAAAGTGCTCCAGTTGTCAAACATTACATTTGTGATACAACTGCAAAATTTACTTTAAACATTTGTTTAATGAACTTAAAAAAGACTAAACAAATTAAACAAAATGTTTGCAAACAAACATTTACAAATATTACTACTGTTCACAATTAAATCTTTAAAATGAGGCAGAAGTCAGAAAAAAATTAATGAACCAGGTGTTACAGTTCAACTGAACTGAGTCAAGTAAACACTGTATTTATATAGCACTTTTTACAATACAGATTGTGTCAAAGCAGCTTTACAGTATTAAACAGAAAAATCGTGTGTCGAAGGAACCAAAACTCCATCGTTCTCCTCTGGCCAGACAAAACCAGCAGTTTAATTGCAGGCTGCAGCAAAGTCAGATTGTGCAGAGGACTGGTCTGGTTCCTGTGGTCTTGTCCCGATGGCCGTCGAGGTGACGAGGTCTTCAGAGGGGATCTGTCTCTGGGGTTCATCTAGTTGTTCTGGTCTCCGTGACATTTAGGGCTGTAGAGGTCGTCTCTAGGTGCTGATCCACTATCTGGTCTGGATACGAACTGGATCCAGGTGGCCGCAGTGACCATCTAAGCTGGATAGAGACTGGAACTGGGTGGCTACGATGACCTCCGAATAGGAATGAAAACATGCAGGCTTAAAGGGATAGTTCACCCAAAAATGAAAATTTGCTGTTAATTGACTCAGCCTCAGGCCACCCAAGATGTAACTTTTTTTCTTCAATTGAACAGTAAAGGAGATTTTTAGTTGAAATCATTGTCTTTGGCAATTCATAAACTGCACATCTCTGGCTGCTGGCTTTTGAGAGTCAAATAAACATGTACAGACAAGACCAAATTACCAAAGGCTCCTGAGGACACATTGAGGTCTTATGAAGCTAAACAATCAAAAACCGGCAGCCACAGTAGTGTAGTGTATGAATCGCCAAGGATCACTGTTTCAGATAAAAATCTTCGTTACTGTTATACTGAGAAAAAAAAAGTCACTGACATCTAGGATGGCCTGAGGGTCAGTAAAATAACAGCAAATTTAAATTTTTGGGTGAACAATCCCTTTAAAGTGCTCCAGTTGTCAAACATTACATTTGTGATACAACTGCAAAATTTACTTTAAACATTTGTTTAATGAACTTAAAAAAGACTAAACAAATTAAACAAAATGTTTGCAAACAAACATTTACAAATATTACTACTGTTCACAATTAAATCTTTAAAATGAGGTAGAAGTCAGAAAAAAATTAATGAACCAGGTGTTACAGTTCAACTGAACTGAGTCAAGTAAACACTGTATTTATATAGCACTTTTTACAATACAGATTGTGTCAAAGCAGCTTTACAGTATTAAACAGAAAAATCGTGTGTCGAAGGAACCAAAACTCCATCGTTCTCCTCTGGCCAGACAAAACCAGCAGTTTAATTGCAGGCTGCAGCAAAGTCAGATTGTGCAGAGGACTGGTCTGGTTCCTGTGGTCTTGTCCCGATGGCCGTCGAGGTGACGAGGTCTTCAGAGGGGATCTGTCTCTGGGGTTCATCTAGTTGTTCTGGTCTCCGTGACATTTAGGGCTGTAGAGGTCGTCTCTAGGTGCTGATCCACTATCTGGTCTGGATACGAACTGGATCCAGGTGGCCGCAGTGACCATCTAAGCTGGATAGAGACTGGAACTGGGTGGCTACGATGACCTCCGAATAGGAATGAGACAATCTAATATTAGCATAGATGCCACTGAGAACAATAAAGCACATTTTAATTGTAGTAAAAAACTTAAGTCTTAATGTTGAAAGTACACACACACTATGTAGTTGCAGTGGAGCGGTCTTGTCACATGGCAGTGTTTGGTGCCTTGGAAGAACTGACTGGCCAGCATCTGAAAACTTGCAATGACGACAAAGCATCAATGAAACCTTTGGCCACACCCTGATGGAGAAAGAAAAAAAAAAAAAAACTTTTAAATCATTTAAAATGTAACAATATCAGTTAATTAAATTTGTGATGAAACCTTTTTTTTGGCACACAAAAAAATCTCAATCCATTGCACAACACAGGGAGCATTGAAGTTGACCGTGTTCATTTGTTGCAAGGATTTGTAACAAAACATGCACATTTCATATTATAAGTCTACCTTAAACAGCATAAAAATAATATCAAAATATAACGGTCCTGCCTGTTGTTGATAAATACCAGTGGTGACGTTTTACAAATTGATTGATCAATTGTCCCAATGTTTACTAAGCCATGGTCTCTTTATGTGCATTTATTGAATGAGCACTGTGCGATGTCCGAACTGATTGCACTATATTTTATGTATAATCGTTTTCTTAAATTCATTTTAAACCTCTTAAATCAATTTTTTTTATAATTTTCAAAGTTTTTAAATTCCTTGTTTTATTGTTGTGATTATTTTTTTCTTTTCTTTTATGTAAAGCACTTTGAATTACCATTGTGTATGAAATGTGCTATATAAATAAACTTGCCTTGCCTTTACCAGTGCAGGGCCTCGTGTGTACGATCTAGTGATTCACTACCTAGGGAACTGACTGAGACATACCCTGCTTTGATAACGGCCCTGTGAAAGGATTCAGTTGTTTATTCTCATTCGGAACGAACTCTTCTTCACGAGACCAGAAACACCGTTTGGAGTTTGCTCTTTGAAAAAAAAAAAGCGAAATTTCAGCGAGGCTTGTTGTTAGTCACGTTTAATGTCGTCTTTAACTTCATGGGACAATTGCAACAGTTTGCACATGCAAAAACACATTCAACACGCCCACGTTAACTTCGAATATGCGCGCTACTGTGGTTTACATTACACGTTTCGTCGTATTAAGCATCAATGGCTTATAAAAGATAAAGACCGCGCAATCTTTTCATGCCATCTTTTCACTTCATGGAAACACACAAATATCATATAACACGCCAAAATTAAACCTAAAATTCATTATAGTAACACAGCTTTTGACATTAAGTGTTTTATGGTTTAAACAAGAAGACCACGTTCCCTTAACTTAAACAGCTAATTTCCCTCAGACATATAATTCATACGCTTATTCGATGTTTTATATATGTTGTACGTTTGCGTATAAATATATACATTTTAAACAATACGTTTACACCTTTTTTAATATACAAGTTTTGATAAATTCAGTCTAAGTAACGTTACAAATATTTATTCAGTGCCACTTACCTGACGCATTAACTTGACATACACTTAACATAAATATTCATTTTTCTTTGGACATACGACTTATAAAACACTTCTAAATATCCACTCAAAAACATACGTTTTTGTCGATAAATTTAGTCTAAAAAATACAATTTATTTAGTGCACCTTACCTGATGCGTGAACTTGACAAGATGGCGCTGCTGTTTCTCCCGTGGACTCACTCAGGCTTGTTCACGTGCTGAATGTTCTCAGTGTTGGATGGATTTGTTTTTATTAGCTTCATTCAATTTAGCATTCTGAATGTTGACTGGATTTGAAAAGAACCCTTTATTCAATGTTTTTAAAATATATTTGTGTAGACTTAATATAATGTCTTCTCAACTAAGCTCATGCAATAAAATTAGCTCAACTTATATATTTTTGCCCTTCCAACATTTTGTTAATTGGGTTTTTTTCAGTGCATGCTTGTCATGTTTTAAATAGTGGTTCTTTTTAGCCCCCTACAGTCACCTATGTAACAACTTAGTTAAAGCTCAAACAATAATCAGAGGTTATGCTAGTACTATTTGTCTAGCCCCCTATAATTAATATAACTACGTACAACTTGAAAAAAGCTGAGACAATAACCAGAGGTTATGGCTAGTACTATGAAATATGGCCAAACCATGCTAGTACATCAATAGTATTTTATCTAACCCCCGATAAGTTGTTATGCAGTTGCATTAACTAACTAAAGTCAAGCAGTTAGTCAGAAATCTAGAAACTCACCTGATGTGCCCCATGCTCCATCTAACCTGAGATCTAGTATGTATTTAACCCTGGACGCATATTTGCGGTAACATACGCCTTCACTTAATCTACTTGAGAAAATAATTTCATAGTAAGTCAGAATAAAATCAAATGTAACAATTTATTATCAGTCAGGTAAATATGTATTATGCCAATTATACAGCCAATTCAAAGATATCAAATCAATACAAGGCATCAAAATCTTAAAGATGAATCTGACTTTGAATCTGAAGATGCATACCTGACTTTAGAAAAATACATGGTATAAAGTGTGTGAACACACTTCATACCACGGGCTCATTCCGGCTACAGAAGGCCCTGATCTTCTTGCAAGATTTCCTTAAGTACTCAGCCCAAGACAAAGCATCCCCCGAAATGGAGACAGGAACTAACAATTTGAATTTGTATTGATCAAGCCGAATTTTGGGACAGATGGTAATTTGCATGAAATGACACACCCTCTACAGTAATCAAAATCCCTCTTAACTCTTAAGATCTGTATTATCTTTTAGTCTACTGTTGTAAGATTGAGACCATTGTACCACTCGCCCGGAGACTATTCAAATGATACCAAACATGACTGTAAACATTACTTGCATTCATGTAGAACATTATACTATTGACCATTCTGAGTGAACCAAGTGGAGGGAGGATGGGTAAGGGGAAGGAAGGGGATAAAAAAGGAACTGATGCATATGTGAGAGAGGCATTTTCCCGCATTTTCTCTCAGTGGGATGTGGAGACAGATTTCTGTATGTTAATGCACTGTGTGTATTGTCCATCTCAGAAGATAAAAGTGTCTGAGGTTCTGTAAATCTTACACTGGTATGAGTCTAGATACTCGATTGAGGCCTGACAAAGAGAGCGTGTGAGGTGTGTGCTCTTATACTGGTCCTGATTTGCAGTATGTGCTGACAAGGGACAGGTGCAGGTGATTAAAACTTGGCTGATCAGTGGGTAGTGGTGACGAAAGAGCCTGTCATGACCAGTGTTGGGGAAAGTTACTTTTAAAAGTAATGCATTACAATATTGCGTTACTCCATAAAAAAGTAACTAATTACGTTACTTAGTTACTTTTTATGGAAAGTAATGCTTTACGTTACTTTTGCATTACTTTTTAAATCCGGACAGGGCTTGCTTGTTTGATTTTAAAATAAAAAAGTTATATTTTTGGCAAATATAAAAGCCTTTTAACACCAAAAGTGAAATGAATAAGCCTCAGGCTGAAGGGAAAGTAAATTTACGTCCGTACAGTAGAATGCAGAAGAAGAAATTTCAACACACTTCAGCAATAAAAAAAACACACAAATGTTTGTCTAGAGATATTTTTGCTTATTACTATGGTTGAACTGGATCATCGAAGGTCAGAAGCAAAGACATTGGTTAATAGAATGGGATGATATTTGTGTTGTTTAACATTTAATTATTGCAGGTTTGCGTCATATTCTGAGTTGCATTATTTTCATTCATTTTGAGGAATACTGAATCTTTGTTATTTTTTTGTGTGAGTGAGATGCATTAATGCATATTCATATTTATTTTGAACTACAGTAACATCTTCTGATTTCTCTCAACATGGGGACAGGAGAGCTGTCAATCAATAAATTGAAAAAAAAAAGTAACTTGCGTTACTTATTTGAAAAAGTAACTCAGATATTCTCTTGTAAATTAAAAAGTAATGCGTTACTTTATTAGTTACTTGAAAAAAGTAATCTGATTACATAACTTGCGTTACTTGTAATATATTACCCCCAACACTGGTCATGACTGTGAGGAGCCTCAAGGTGCTGCACTGCGTGGAGCTGGACTTTGAGGACTCTTATTCTTCTTATTCTCCGGGTTCACTTGCTTGACTATGGGGAAAGGTCCAATGTTTTTGGGACTCAGTTTTCTGCAAGATGCAGTTGGATGGCCCGTGTAAAGAGCCACATCTTGAGGATCTCTGGTCAACGTGGCTCTGATGATTGAGCACTACTCACTGCATATGGTGGTGTGCTGCGTCCCAGACCCTCTCACTCTCCTGGAGCCAGTGAATGATGGATGCTACTTCAGAGGGTTCCCCTGACCACAAGAAGAGAGGGGCCTAAGAAGTCAAGTATGCACTGGAATGGTATGATGGAGGAAATTTTGGGTGTACTTGACCCAGCCAAGTTCCAGGAGTTCTGGTGGCTATGGCAGAAGGTTCGGTCATACCCAGGAGGGTAAAGAAGACTATCCAAACCTGGTTAAAATGTCTTTAGGGAGGCTGAAATTACAAAAGATATGAATGACTCGTTAACTCAGCAGTTTCCATTACATTGTCCTTTGAGGGGAATTAAACGGCAAGCCTTGGAGAATCTGTCGACGATTACAGGAATGTAGGTGGAAGACAACTGACCCATCAGACCATGGTAAGTCAGTGATAAAGCCCACTAATAAGAGTAAGCAGAGTCGATGTGGAACAGGCAGTGGTAGGAGTTTACCAGATGGCAAATGACATGGTGTTTTGGAAGCAGCAAATTCCTAGCATCCCTGGATGAATCTTCTGATGTCACAAGCTATGCCGGGCCACCAGAATCATCTTGCAACAGCGAGAGGCTCTGATTTGTCCCTGGGTGGCTAGTGCCCACGGATGCTTGCACTTACTTTATCAGAGAGATTTGAAATCTGGGTACATAGGTGTGATCTGGTGCACACATCCAGGGACCACTGGATTGCACTGATAATTAACCTTCAAACTTTTTGGTTTCTGGTGAAAGAAAATAGTTAAATCAAATCTAGTGAAGAATAAGGTCCACCTGGCTTGTCTGGGGTTCAGGGCAATACCCCCATTCCTCCAGGGTGAGTTTAATAGCCATCAACACAATTTACAATGTCATAGCTCTGCTCTGCTGGTTGAGTTTTTACACCGTGTCTACACTGGATGCGAAAGTTGTCTTGTCGCGCCGTGCCGCACCGCATCCAGTGTAGACAGCATCACTGATTATAATGATTTCTATAGTATTTTGTCGCGCCACGCTGCTCGCGTCCGGTGTAGACACGGTGTTAGAGAAGAAGGCATATGGATGGAGTCATGGTAGTTTTCCCTGCTGTTAAGAAAGTGTTAAACTCAACAGCTTAGGGTTTGTCTGGATCTGGGTTCCATAAAGCCTGCATGGCAGTGGTGGCATCAGAGTTCCAGAACAGCCTACCTTTGAGAAGAAGGTGAATGGATTGTAATGGATGTGAAATTATTGATGAAGCGGCAGCAAAAGATTGCAAAGCCCAGGAATTGCTGTAACTCCATAATGGTTGTGGGAGTGGGCCCAGATCATACAGCTTCGACCTTCCCCTTTTCCATCTCGATACAGTCTCCACTGATGTAATAGTCAAAGAACTGCAATGAATACTGATTGAAGGAGCATTTTTCTGCCTAGAGGAAGAGCTGTTACGTATTTTATTGAGGACCACCAAAATGTGGTGGTGATGTTCAACGATGCCCCGGGAGTACACCAGGATGTTATTAAAGGGGTCATATGATGTTGCTAAAAAGAACATTATTTTGTGTATTTGGTGTAATGAAATGTGTTTATGCAGTTTAAGGTTCAAAAAACACATTATTTTCCACATACTGTACATTATTGTTTCTCCTCTATGCCCCGCCTTTCTGAAACGCGTCGATTTTTACAAAGCTCATC
>NW_015546036.1:390638-392610 GCF_001515605.1 Sinocyclocheilus anshuiensis | reverse complement strand
GATATCGTCCTCTTTTGGAAGGCCAAACAAAGTAGTTTCGCTTTCGCAACGAAACACACAGCGCCTTCACGACATGGCGGCGGCGGCAACAATACTAACGCGAGAATAAAAGTTACGCCTTCTTTCTTTGCGTGAACATTTGTGCGGCATTATGCAAATCTTCCCACATCGTGACGTAGACATGCGGGGGCGGGTTAGAACGAGCCGTTTTAGGTAGGCGGGGTTGACTCTTAACTTTTATAAAGAATATCTCTTTGGATTTGAGACTTTAGTCTTTGCAACTTTACAGATCTTCTTTATGCACCAAGAGCTTGTAACACTCCAAAGAGAAAGGAAAAACTGAAATCGCATCATATGACCCCTTTAATGTACACCAGCATGAAGCGGTGAAGGTACTCCCAGATTACCTCAATTTTATTAAACCCTTTAATATGAATGAGGCGTTGACCATGCCATACAGCATGATACAATATTCATAGTGGGTAGGTGGGACATATGGAAAGTGGATGCCAGTATAGGATAGTGGTTTCATTGAAAACCTGGTAATCAATGCAATGCCACAAACCTCTATCCTTCTTTACCATGAAGAACATTTGCCACAAAGAAGCTGATGAGCATATACAGCAGGGGTGTCAAACTCAATTCCTGGAGGGCCGCAGCCCTGCAGAGTTTAGTTTCAACCCTGCTCCAACACACATACCATGTAGTTTCCAAATAAGTCTAAAGGACCTGATTAGCTGGATCAGGTCAGGTGTGTTTAATTAGGGTTGGAGCTAAACTCTGCAGGGCTGCGGCCGTCTAGGAATTGAGTTTGACACCCCTGATATACAGCCTTGTTTCCGGGCCTCTTCTATGTACTCCTCCGTGGGCTTCTGTTCAAGGATGGATAGGATAGATTTTGCCCCAGGGCACTGGCTCACCCAGAAGAAGGTCAATAGCACAGTCCCATGGTCAGTATGGTGGTATTTGGGTGGAGATTGCAATTTGGCACATATCCACCTCAGTGCTGTGATTGGCTGCTGACAGAGGGGGGTACATGGTGTATTCTCCTGTGGAAATTATTTGCATAGTCCAAACACACAACTAGAAAATGTTTACCAATTATTCACTGACCAAACCACCACCAGAATAGCTTTGTCATTATTCTACACAAAATAGAGACCAATCTATGGTCAACCAATCTATGGTTGTCTCTGATGAAAAACATTGAACTGGCATGCATGCATTCATCTGTCTGTTAACAGCTGAGCTTGTGTGAGTTGTTGCAATACCCATAGCCGTCACTGAGAATACGTTTTTCTCTGTATAAGTTTAAAATAGATGTGTTGTAGTTTTAGGGTCCTATGATTTCTGTAATGCAGAAAACGTGGACTGAATCGCAGAATCCAGTCATAAAAACATAATTTACTGTATTACGCAGAATGTCACAGAATTTGCCAAATTTCGGATGGTTAAATCAAGAGTAGGTCAGTAAATTTCAATCAAAACACGTTATGGACTATTATCTGTGAATATTAAGCTGCAAAAATATCATTTAAATATCAATATTGCATGTTCTACAAGTCTCTGTTAATGAATGGTGCAGACGCACGGTTTCATTTACTTCACATACTGAAGTGCACGTGATGCTCAGTGTTTTCAGCCTCTGCGCCTCAGTATGAGTACGTGAACACATGCACATAATCTCTAGAGTTGACATGAGAGTCACTTCTTGAGCATTTTACCGTTTCTTTTGAGTAAAACTACTGTCATATCATATACAAACAGAAACCTAAAGGTCTTTACAGCTACCCTTAAAAATAGAAGTTTGGTTTAACTTGAAGAAACCGGGACAGCAATATTTGGCTACTTAATATAATGATGTTACTACTATTAATAATAATAAAAAAATATTAAAATGTTATTTTTAAAGGAATATTTACCAGAAAATAATTTACCAGAATTTATTTAGCAGACAAATGTAAATACACTA
>NW_015546036.1:357778-390602 GCF_001515605.1 Sinocyclocheilus anshuiensis | reverse complement strand
TTTAGTTTTAAATATAAAATCAATTAATTTGAGATGCTTCTGATTATTAATATTGAATGAAACCATTACAATTAATGGAAAACAGAATTTGGTAAAAAATAAAACTGAGGAAAAAATGAATAGGGCCTTAATTTAATTTTTGTTAAACTTTTAATAAATTGCTGTTTAATATTGTTAGTTTCAGGATTTCAATTAAGAAATGCTTTTGATTATTAAAATGTAATTCAACCATTAAAAAGAGTCTAGAAAAATTTAAATGAAAAAATAGAATCCATACAAATTAAAACGGAATTTGGAAAAAAAATAAAATGGATTTCATATTGTAAAACACTTTTGTCCACTTTTTTGGTCAGAGAGAGTCCTGGAGAGCCACTGTCCTGCAGAGTTTAGCTCAAACCCTAATCAAACACCTTTCTAGTGCTTTCTAGTGATCTTGAAGACATTGATTAGCTTGTTCATGTGTTCCATGGCATTATGTAAGCTTAAGATGATCCACAATTTCCTTACAGGAGCACAAGTTGAGTGGTTCAAACACAGACCACGTGGAGGACTATAAAGAAGCATCAGACAGAGTATAACCAGTATGAAACCTCTGAGATCTAAGAGCCATGACCTTATTTGTGAAAAACTTTCCCAAACTTTCAAAGACTTTCCATAACTTTCCCTCAACAAAGGGAAACAGAATGCTCGGAGAAACGTTTAAACAGGAGGATTTAGTACAGAGTCAATGGTGAAAAAAAGGACACAAGGTTTGTGATGATTTTAAGTGATCAGATCAGAAAATTATTTGCATTTAGCAGTCTTAGCTGCCCTTTGGAACATAGTAGGAGAATTCTTCATAATCTCATGAAAACTGCAGTTTATCCTTTTTCCACTTGCGGTCAGCTTGTCTTCAAGCCTGTCTGAAAGAATGTGCGAGAACTGTCTGGCATGACGTATGATTTCTAAGCTTCATTGGTGCAATGCTATTCAGAATGGGGGCACAAATAGACTTGAAATAACGGAGATGTTCATCAGTATCCAAGTTGTGTAGAATAGATTTAATTTCTTAGGAATCCCATACCTCATGACATACTGCAATTAACTTTTTACAGGAGCGTCTGGTGAAAGTAAAAGACATGCACACCATGGGCTAATTTCTTAGAGTTTGACCAAGGTGTTGTACAGAAAAAAAAAAATACAGGCATGTGATCAGAGAAGGCTGCATTACAAATTGTAATATCAAATACAGATAGTCCATGAGTTAAAATCAAGTCCAGAGTATGGCCCTGTAGATGCGTTAAGCCAGATACCCTCGGTGAAAAAAAGTGATATTGTAACGGAGGCGACGAGACGAGAGACGTGCGGATCCATTTGCAGGCTATAAGAGGCATGGGTTAAACAGTGGCAAACAGGTACATTTCAGGCAAGACAAAGAGTATTCCTAGGCCAAGCGTGGGTCTACGATCGGCGAACAATATCCAGAGGGCTTGACATGAGGGGTTATCCAATAACACAAGCAATAGTCCAGGCAAGGTGCAAACACAGTCCGAAACAGCAGGCAAAGGGTTAATCCAAGATACACAAGCAGAAGATCAGGAAAGAGACAACAAGGCAACACGAAATGACTAGACTTAGACTAGAACTAGAAACGGAAACTTGGAATGGCTCCGTAATGTAGCTAATCGCTAGAAGAGTGATATACGCTAAACAGTACTCGGCAGTGAGAGAGAGGAAGTCGTGGAAGCGTGCCTCATTGGATGCAGCTGTGTGTGTGTGTGTGTGTAATCAGTGCAATGGATGATGGGAAATGCAGTCCAGGGTGATGTGTAACAGTCTGTGTGGTGTGAGAGTCAATGTAATGGGAGAGCGACCTCTGGTGGCAATCGGCCGGAAGGCCACGGACTGGATTCGTGACAGATATAATTAAAGTGCTCCATTTTCACGCACTAATTTTGTACTTAATATAGTAAAAATGATTCTTTAGTATCTAAGTGTACTCAACTGTGCTATTTTGGGACACCATGAATATGAACTAAAATGCACTTTTAAAGTACTATCTCTGTATTTAAAAGTGCATTTAGTTACCACTTGTAGTACACTTGAACCCATCTTTCATACACTACTACACTCAAGTGTACTAGAAATGGTGACTAAATAAATTTAAATACAAAGAGAGTACGTTAAAAGCACATTTTAGTTTATATTCATGGTGTCCAAAAATAGCACAGTTGAGTACACTTAGATGATCGCAAGTTTATCTTAAGTACTAAAGAAAAATTTTTAGTATATTAAGTACAAAATTAGTGCACGAAAATAGAGCACTTTGAGTACATTATGGGAGTGTACTTTTTTTTCACCTGGGACCCACTGAACAAAGTCAAATGACTCAATAAGATTGAAAAACTTCATGGATAAGGTTTTGGATGCACAACAGACATGAATATTAAAATAACCCAAAAGCAATATTTTATCATGAGCAGTAACAAGATCCCCCACAAATGCAGCAAATCTGTTAAGAAGTACCATCAGAGCCGATCCTCCCTATACGCAAAATACGTAAGCTGCGTAGGGCCCCCGAAACACCAGGGGGCCCCCTTGCTCTCAAAGATGATTTAATTTTAGTTTCATTTTTGAATTTGGCCAGCGGTTATGAAAACATAAATGATCATTTCTTTTAATGCGGTGCGCTGTCGCCCTTTCTACGTAAAAATCAGTCAAATCATGTAATGTGAATGTCGTAGTCTTGCTCGAGACTAAAAAACGAGTTGAAAGCGTACCGAGCCGCGGAAGAGACACTGTTTCTCAAGCGCTTTCCGCGAGCGCGATTCGAGACGGAGTGAAACACGGACAAATGCGTTTCATTCATTCGTTTATACCACTTTGCGTAGGGCCCCCAGAAGTCTAGGATCGGCACTGAATACCATGTCTTGTTTGGGAGGATGATATGTCAAAGCAATAGTTACAGGGTTTGCTAGCAGTATTTGAGACAGTTGCACCTCAAAACTGCTATACAGAACAGTAGGAAAAGATCTACAAGGAAATGTGTTTTTAATGTTTCCAAAAAAGGATCACCCTCTTAATATGGGCTTTCGTACCGGAGGAACCTTTTCAAAATTCCTAGAACTATTGGTGGAAGTACTCGCTTTTTGGCGTTTTCGCACCACAGGAACTAGGAACAGTTTTAGTTCCAGGAACTCCATTTGGAGGAACTAATTTAGCTCCTACTTCAGAGTAGGGTCTAAAACAGTTCTATAGGAACTATCAGTGACGTAAATGTAAGCTGGTTGGCCAAACGCATACGAAACACTGGCTACATGGCATTTCTAAAAAATAAAAATAAAAAAGACATGTAACTATATCTGTCTAGTTCCTAGAACTACATTATGTTGTAGCCTAATACATCTGTTCTCTGGAAGTGGACTCTTTGCAAAGTTCGCCATTATTGTTTCATATGTTTAGTATGAAATCTTTATTAAAAATAAACGTAGCTATAATAAACAACACGGAACAACTGGATAGATTAATACCATTTCTCATTTAAACATGACTGAAATGAAATATTTTCTATTACCTGCATCTTTTCCCGGGTGTATGCTGTCAAGTTGCCTACTGATGTGTCACTCAGGAGGTGAACTAATCAGACATGTTTCAGTCAGTTATCAAATCGGTCATATAGAATATCTTTTGGCTGCAATTTAGAATATGTTCAAAGATTGCGTATGTGTAGTTTCAAACAACTCAACTATTGAAAAATAACGCTCCAACTGAATCAAGACTTGGTTCATTTTGCTGAACAAAGTCCAACCTTCAATGGAATTTATGGAGGTAGGCTATTATATTATATTATATTATTAACCCATTAAATGCACACTGTAGGCAGAAGTGCATCTGAAATATTTATTACGAGATCAGAAATTCAGTAAGAAACCCATTTTTCTTACAAAAAAACAAAAAAAATTCCAGTTCCCAACATTAAATGTTAAAAAGAAATTAAAATGCAATTCTTTACATTAACATAAAAGTAACTTTTTACAGCAAATAAAAGACTGGATTGCACTGTTAAATGAGTGATACGTGTTTTTTCAGTCTAAACATCTAATATTCCTATGCATTTTTCAGCAGCTAAAATGTTTAGACATCAAAACAGAACATAAACCGTGAAGACAAGATAAAGTAGCTTTTGTAACAAAACAGCTGTTGCTGTTGTTCTTATTTAAGAGGGAAAATTCACCAAGATGCATTCATTTAAAGGCTCGATGTCAGAAGAGTAGTAGTTACATTCAAGTTTAACCTAAAATCAGTACTAGAAGAAGAACGTTTTCACCATGCCTGTCCTGGTAAGACGGATGAGATTTTAACTCATATCCTTCATTACACAGTAGTGCAGTATTCACCCAGCACAAATCAGTCTTTACAGCAGGTGTCCTCTCCAACCGTTGAGAGATTCAGAACAGTCACTAATGAGAGTCTGTGACAGTCTTTAGCTGGAGGGATGGCTGCTGTCAGCAGGCTCATCATGTGATCAGGAACTATATCTCTGCAAGCTCTGCCTGCTTCCCATCCTCAGACTCCGGTTGGTTGTCATCATCACCGTTATAATTTGCCACATCATCCTCTAGATCTTGACCAGCACCTTGATTTTCATCTGTAAAAGCAGAAAATCCTTTGTAATTTGATTGCATAGGACAAAAGTGCTTATGACATACAATAATGCAGATTAAACAGCATTCTGGGACATGCTTTCAATTACACAGAAAATAAATGAGAAAGTCAGCCCTCAGTTTGTAAAATAAATAAACAGTAGTTTAATTACATTATATCATGAATATTTCTGCATGATACTGAAGAGCACCTTTAATCCTGGAGAGCTGTTTTTCTATCTCGCCCTCATTGTCGTACATAATGACATCTTCTTTATCAATTGCTTCGTCTTCCTCTTTCCTGTCCTCGATTTTGGCATCTTCCTCTTCCTCGTCTCCAATCCCCATGTCATCTTCCTTTGGGTCTAAAATCTCTGCTTCATCCATTACAGCATCTGTATGAAGACAGAGAAAATTAATAATGTGTGTGTGTGGTGCTTTGATGGGTGGATTTTCTCCATTACTCTACCTGCATCCCTTGAAGCCAGTGCTTTGACGCCCACCTCTGCTTCTGGAACTTCTTCCCTGGCTGGTTTGTTAAGAGTCTCATTCTTATTGGCTGGTTTGGAGGTGGGGATGGGCGAGTCTTAGAGGAGCAGACAATATTGTTAAAACACATACTGAAGGTACATTGAGAATTTAGTTTTTTTGTAAGAAAGTTACAAGACTGAAGGCCTGTTCAAACAAAGAGTGATATCTATAACGATAACTATAATAGCGTCCATACTTTAAGATATCTTGTCTGCTGCTTTTAGAGCTCGAGTCAGGTGGATTCTGCTTGACTGTCATTGTTTTTAGCATTTTTTTTAGCTGGAAAATTGGGTTCTGAAAGTAATTCCAACAATATTGTTCCTTTGTGTTTTTACTGTAATAGTTGTGGTGCAGTGTTAATTTTGACAGCAAATTTTGATTTAGCTTTAGTCATAGTCTTTTGACTAAAATGCCATTTAGTTTTAGTCATATTTTAGTCATCTGAATATTTTTTTTAGTTTTAGTCTAGTTTTAGTCGACTAAATATCGTAAGATTTTAGTCGACTAAATCTACAGTAAATTTAGTCGGCTAAAATCTAATGGGTTTCCAAATTCACTAGGTTTGATATTAAGGTTTCATCATGATAGACACCGATTTAACTGCGGTGACACACGACATGACTTTATGTTAAAATTAAATAAAACCACTTCTCATAAAGAACAAGAACAGACTAATTATGCATTCTTTATAGCAACTTGTTTACCATATTCTTCATTATTTCAAGCAGACACATTTATTTCTATAAACACATTTAGATTAGTCTTTAGGGCTTTCTTTTGTTGCTTGATTAACATCAATGCCACAGACAATAGCAACTAAATTAGGCTGCTGTCCCTTTAAAACTGGATACACAGATGCACTGTACTGATACACGTCCAATATTCTCCCAACTGTTTATGTTCACATAAGACATAACCGAGTGTGTTTACGTGAATACTCGTCAAAACAGACAATTCGACATAATTTTGTGTGTATTTCTCCGTTCATGAGATGCGAGAGAGTAATCGTGTGCTGTGTGAGAGGCGCTGATTCAGTGTCTGTGCTCTGAAAACCATATCGAATTGAGTTCTCTCTTGCGTCGTCAGATTTATCCATATTTCTGCTCTTCTCTTACTCCCACATATTGACATTTTTGAATCGTTTTATGCGACGTGCAGCAAGTGTATTTTAGCTTATGTCCCGCCGGTTCATATGTACGCATCTAACCTACGAACCATGCAGCAGATTCGTTCTGAATGAATCTCTTCCCAAATCGTCCCTCCCTAACATTTTCGTCTCGTTTTTATTCGTTGACGAAAATGTCAATAGATTTTTGTTATAGTTTCTGTCATTCAAAACAAGTTTTAGTTCGTCATCGTCTCGGTTTCATCGGTGAAAAAAATTATTCGTCAACGAAATTAACACTGTTGTGGTGTGAACAGTGTTAAAAGGGCACATTTATTAAGAGTGATATTATGGAAACCTAAAACCACATTTTCACGGTTTTGTTTACAATGAGAGACTATATACCCAAAGTCACTTATTTCCAATGGAGAGTCGCATGGGAGGCTGTGTGAAGTTCGGACTCTCTGCAGATGCAGAATTTTTGGATGTGATTTCTATGGAAGCCCGTTTCTGCCACTGAATAAAAAATCAAAAAGGTAATTGCGACTTTTTATCTCACAATTCTGACTTTTATTCACAGAATTGTGAGATATAAACTCACAATTGCAAGTTATAAAGTCAGAATTGCGAGATATAAAGTCAGAATTGCGAGATATAAAGTCAGAATTGCGAGATATAAACGTACTCGGTTACTAACGTAACCGCCGTACCCTGAGATACGTGAACGAGTACTGCGTCTTGCTTAAGACGCATATGGGAAAAAGCCTTTTTTCTCCTGAACTGAAGCCTTACATTTACGCAGTGAAACTGCACGGCCATTGGTTCGTGCAGTGCTTAAAAAACTAACCAATGGCTTGGCAGCGGAGCTGCACGAGCCTATGGCGACGAAGCCCGCTAAAATGGGCGGGGCATCTGGCTATATAAGCGGGCGCTCGCCACAGGATTCTCAGGTTTACTTCGACTGAAGCGACGACTGAGTCGTGCAGCTACATAGCACGGCAAGCAACGCAGTACTCGTTCCCGTATCTCAGGGAACCGAGTTTACGTTAGTAACCGAGTACGTTCCCTTTTGATACTTCACTCGTACTGCGTCTTGCTTAAGACGCATAAGGGAACACAGTACAATCACGCCGTGCAAATGCAGTGGAACGACTAAAGGTATAAACTTCCATAAGCAACCAATGCTCATAGAGAAGTCAACAATAACCCAAGGCTAAGACGGGCTGAGCTTACTAGGTCACACCCGGCCTGGTTAATCGTTCCAGAGTATTCCCGTAACTTCGACACCCAGGGGTCGAGAGTTAGCAGATGAACCATGCCAGAGAACTTGGGCGTGGTACGGCCAAGGGCTCCCTGTCATATCTGTTTACGCAGCGCATGTCAGCCCGTACTCCAATGGGGCATTGGAGGCCCAAGGAAGAGTATGCTAGCGAGATGGAGTCCACTATCCATCTAGAGAGTCTTTGCTTCGTAACCGGAAGCCCCTTGGTGCGGTTACCGAAGCTGACAAAGAGCTGTTCCGATCGCCTATAGGGGGCGGAATGCTCAATATAGATTCTCAAACCTCTGACGGGGCAGAGCAAAGATAGCTCTTTGTCCTCTTCAGTTGGAGGAAGCGCGGAGAGCGTAAAGACCTGTACTCTGAATGGGGTGGAGAGCACTTTAGGTACGTAACCGTGCCTTGGTTTCAGGACGACTTTAGAGTCGTTAGGCCCGAATTCCAGGCAGGCAGGCTAATAAATAGGGGCATGAGAAGCCGCTATAGCCGCCACATAGACTTTGAGCTTGGATGGGGAACGACCCTTATCCAGCAGCTCTTGAAGAAATGACAACACCTCTGCCAATTCGGAAGTGAGGGTTGCCCTGCTCCATCCAGCGGGAGTTCTTCCAGGGGTTCAGGGCCGATACACAGGCCTGACTCACCCTGATATGTAGGCATCCATGACGCCACGCATGGGATGGAACACACGGTTTCAACCAGCGCTGAAGGGGGCGCATACGCAGCAAACCCAACTGTAACACTGGAGATGCTGCTGCCATGAGGCCCAGCATCCTATTCTCCCGAGCAAATTTGCGCGAGGATCTGTTTCAGTGTAATCATCCTGAACGACCTTTTCATGAGGGCGCGATTCAGGTGTCTGAGATCGAGGATGGGACGGAGGCCACCATCTCTTTTGGGGACGAGGAAGTAGCAGCTGTAAAGGCCTGACTCGCTCTGGGCTGTAGGAACCCTTTCTACGGCTCTTTTTGCCAGCAAATTCATCACCTCTGAGCAGAGGACGTGAGCGTCCCTGCACTGCACTGAGGTGGGGACCACGCCGCTGAAGCGCGGGGGTCTTCGAGCGAATTGGAGTGAATATCCTCGCTTTATTATCCCCATAACCCATCTCGACACTCCGGGGATGACCTGCCAGGCCTCGGCCCGCGTGACGAGGGGTTGAATTAACTCGGGTGACTGGCCACATGAGGGCAGAACACTTACGAGTGATGGAAGAGGAAGTTTGCTCTCTTTTTGAAAATGTTTGTGTTTTATAATTTTTTCCACTATCATTGCGGTTGAATGCTTGGGCGCATGAACGGACCCGTTGATTGCACAAAACACATTTCCCTCTGCACACGGAGCTGAACGGGGTGTTAAGAGGTGTAAGAGAGGCTGCTTGAGGGGCGGTCCGGCCGTGGCGAGATCTGACCCCATCCTCTTCCTGTCTCGCAGATCAGGATGATGCCTGAGGCGCCGGGTCCAACGCAATCTTGGGTCGGGGTCCCTGGCGCTTAGGAAGAGGGTAGCGTTTGGCCGAGCGAGAGCGTCCCCGTGTCTGCTGCGCTTTAGCGGGCTGAACAGCGGGGGCGGCAGGTGCTGGCTTCGCGGACTGCTGAGTCGGCGCAGATTTAGGGCGAGCTGGGGCAGCAGCGGAGCTGGAGTGCTTCGGCAGGAAATGTCGCATAGCCTGGGACGATTTCTGTGCCTCCGTGAAGCGTTCAGCGAATCCTTCGACCGCTGGGCTGAAAAGTCCTTTGGGAGAGACTGGAGCATCGAGGAAGGGAATCTTATCCGCGTCCTTAATCTCCGTCAGCGTTAACCATAAATGGTGCTCGAGCACCACAAGGCTGGCCATTGATCTCCCGATCGCCTGAGCGGTGGTCTTGGTGGCGCGTAGAGCCAGGTCAGTCACGCTCCTCAGGTCCCTAAGAGTAGCGGGGTCCAGGCCAGACTCGTCTGTGGAAGCGAGGATTTTGGCCTGGAAGACCTGGAGGACCACCATAGAATGAAGCGCCAAAGCCGCCTGTCCAGCTGAGGTGTAGGCGCGTCCAGCGAGAGATGCACGGCCACTGACTCATCAAGGGGAGGTGGCTTATCGTACCCTTTCTCTTCAGCGCCGTCGATGGAAGTGAGGGCGGATGAAGAGGCAGTACGGAGGCGGGCGGAGTATGGAGCGCGCCACGATCTGGTGAGCTCATCGTGGACCTCCAGGAAGAACGTAGAGGCACGCTGACGAGGGGCCTAGCGGCGCCCCGGCAGGAACCATTCATCCAGACGGCTGCGAGAGGGCTCCTCTGGCGGAGACCACTCTAAACCCAGCTCTTCAACCGCTTTGGAGAGGATACGGAGAAGCTCGGTATCCGTCCCGTCTTTGGTGGCGCTGGGCGCGGATAATGGCGAGGGGGTGGGGTCATTTACCGAGCCCAACAGCTCCTCTGCATCCGACGCTGCTAATGACATGCTGTCATCGAGCAGCTCGTCCTCACTTCCCCCGAATGAGATCAGGTTGCTCGCACCAGCAGAGGGACACTGATCAGATTGGGCGAAAAGGACGGGGGAAAACTCTCTCTGCGGCAGATCTGGGCCGGCGTGAGCTCGCTCGTAGCCGATCGCTCGACCCCCTTGCCCCGCTGTTTTTTCCTCACAGGTCCCTGGGAGGAAGAAAACGGGAGGGCGCGGGAGGCGGGGTCGCTCTCTGAAAAGAAAGCAATCCGTGAGCGGAGAGAGGTGAGACTGAAGCTCTCGCAATGGGAACAAATAGCTCCCGTGAGCGCAGCTTCCGCGTGGGATTTCCCCAAGCAGGAAACGCACTCCGTGTGGCCGTCATCGGCGTGCAGGGGGGACCCGCACGAACCGCAGTAACGGCGTGGCATTTGAAACAACGCCAATTTGCTCTTTTAGAAGCTCTTTGACCGCATGGGATTTCCCCAAGCAGGAAACGCACTTCGTGTGGCCGTCATCGGCGTGCAGGGGGGACCCGCACGAACCGCAATAATGGCACGGCATTTGCAACAACGCCAATGCTCTTATAGAAGCTCTTTTAGGAGTCGCCGGATGGCGGCAGGGGAACCGGACAGGAACTGCTGCGTCGCTGGAGCGGCGGAGAAGCAGGTCAGCCATGCTGAGGTGTTCCGATTCCAGCTGCGAGGCGTGTCAACGGCGAACGGCTTCGGATCAGCTTGAGGACGTAGTCGTCGCTGAAGGAGAAGAAATCTGAGAATCCTGTGGCGAGCGCCCGCTTATATAGCCAGATGCCCCGCCCATTCTGGCGGGCTTTGGCGGGCTTCGTCGCCATAGGCTCATGCAGCTCTGCTGCTGAGCCATTGGTTCGTTTTATAAGCACTGCACGAACCAATGGCCGTGCAGTTTCACTGCGTGAATGTTTAGGACCATGTGATATTTCAGGTTTTCTTTTTTAATAAATCTGCAAAAATGTCAACAATTCTGTGTTTTTCTGTCAATATGGGGTGCTGTGTGTACATTAATGAGGAAAAAAAATTAACTTAAATGATTTTAGCAAATGGCTGCAATATAACAGAGTGAAAAATTGAAGAGGGTCTGAATACTTTCCGTACCCACTGTATATATATATATATATATATATATATCACTTTATAAGTGATATAAAGTCAGGATTGCGAGATAAAAACTCCCAATTCTGACTTTTTTTCTCAGAATTGCGAGTTTATCTCTCGCAATTCTCACTTTATAACACGCAATTGCGAGTTATAAAGTCAGAATTGCGTGATATAAACTCGCAATTGCAAGTTAAAGTCCAATTTTGAGGGGGGAAAAAAGACTGATATGATATGTTCTTAATTGCGAGTTTATATCTCGCAGTTATTACTTTTTAACTCGCAATTGCGAGTTTATATAATGCAATTCTGAGAAAAAAAAAGTCAGAATTGTGAGTTTGTATCACGCAATTCTGAGAAAAAAAGTCAGAACTGCGAGATAAAAAGTTGCAATCACCTTTTTTATTCAGTGGCGGAAACGGGCTTCCATAGATTTGAGCCTCGGTTTACCTCAAAATGTTTACATTTTGTGTGACAAAACAGTATGCAACTGTCCAAGCAAATGAGCAAATTTCAAATTCATTACGACTGCCACTAGCGCGCCAATTGTATTTTAGCCAGAGGTTGCAAGTCATGATTTAATGGAGGTAGCTACAGATCTTTTCTTCCGTACTATGATTTACATCCAAGTGTAAGAGATTATCAGAAAACATGGAAAGGTTTAAGCATTAAATGATAAATGGATTTTGAGGTGTGAAGATTGCGCTGGGAAAAAAAAAGGCAGATGAACATAAGCTTGCAGGGATGGGGTTTAAGCAGACAAAATAACTGGAAAAGTTGGGCATACGTTATCAGAAGAGAGAAGTCTGCCATTTCACCAGAAGATCTGCATTATGATAGTTTGATTAAACATTAAAAAGTCAAAAAAAAGAAAAGAAATAATAATAAAGAAAAACATGCATGGATAAATCGTTCAAGATAAGATCAATAACATTGTGCATCAAGCATGAAAAATCTAAAATCGTGTTTTTTCTTTTTTTTTTGAGGACAGCTTTGCTATTACTCTTCTGAGTGATCTGACTTGCACTGAATAAGGGACTCAAGCCAGCAACCAACCACCTAGAAACCACAAAGAAGACTTAAACAAGCAACTCATACCTTCCTCATCCTTTTCCACAACTAACTCATTGGTTTGGATGTGAGCATCCTTTATAGACTGTGAATCCACATCTGGTTCGCCTTTTGGAGGTTCTGCCGCATTCTTATCTGAATGATTTGTAGCAGGAACATCAAATTTGGCTTTCGAAACAGAGACTTTCTGCATGGAACCATCAGCATTCTGTGAAGGCCAGAGATTGTGTCAGTGGAAAGGGGGAAAGAGACACCAAGAAAGATAAGAATCACTATAAAGGAGGCATTTTAGGCCACTTTTTCGCATAGCTGTACCTGTGGAGCAACTTTTTCAGATGTTTTTTGCTTTTCCAGTTTGGCAGCTGCGATTTTTGCATCGCATTCCTCTTTCACGGCCTCAATTTGTTTGTTACACTGAGTCCTGCACAATCCCATCACACACAGCTATTATCACACTGATCAATGTAATGTCTTTTGCATTGTAGATTAGAGCATTCAGAATGAACCTACATTTCACTGGTGGCTTTCTTACTGATTGTGTCCATGTTACTTTGACAGGACTTCAGCTCACTCTGCATTTTATTGACATCCTCCATTAATGACTTCATGCGTTCTAGAAACAGAAAATCAACAGTAATGTGAAGGACAATGATATGCATCATAGAGCACATACAATAGGACAAATATGAAGTAGACACTTACTCTTCATGTCTTGCACTGTATTAGCACTGGAGGAAATGTTGAGCTTCAGATTCTCCTATGACAGAGAAAAGACTTTTAGAACTAAAAACATACACCTAGCATATCCAATATGACATTTTTGGCCATCAAAACATAGTGACCAGCCTACCTAAAGAGCAAATTTGGGTATAATAGCAGACCTGCTTATATAGACAGCAATACCTAGTGAGCTGCTATGTAGACAGCATTTTTGAGCATAACAGAATATCTGCCTATATAGTAGTTTTTCTAGGTAGCCTATGTAGAGAGCATTTTTAGATATTAGAGCATACAAGTCAACCTAGGCATTTTTTGCCATCAATACCTACCTAGTGATGCCCACATTACATTTCTGTTACATAACCCTATAGCACCATCTAGCGTCCCAATTTGAGCACAATGAAGGAGGATCTGTTAACAGCAAATTTTGCAATAATATTAACACCAAAGGATAGATGACTTTGTCTCTAAAATTCTTTCACTGTGAAGTGCTTTAATTCGGTTTATGAAATACAGGGAGTGTCACATTGTTGTGTCAGATATATGTCCCTTTGCTCACAGTTGATTAGTCCAGTTTTGGTTTATGATCTCTTACCCAGAATAAAACCAGCTCCAGAACAGGTTAGCCTTGTAGCTTAAGTTACTATGGTCATGAACACCGCTCAAACGAAACTTACCTGGGTAACCACGGAAACTGGCTTTGTGTAATAGGCAAAAAAAAAAAAAACTCATAACACCATAGGCATTTTTATAATGAACATACGTTTTTGTAGTTATGCTCAGGTAGAAATTGTGTAATTGAAAAACTAAATTTCTTTCTTCTGTTGAACATAAAAGACAATATTTTGAAGATCTTCTTTTGTGTTCAGCAGAAGAAAGAAACCAGGGCTGCATGTATTTGCATGTGCAAATATAGTAAAAACAATAATATTGTGAAATATTATTACAATTTAAAATAAAAGTTTTCTATTTTAATATACTTTAAAATAGAATTTATTCCTATGAAGCAAAGCAATTTTCAGCATCATTACTCCAGTCTTCAGTGTCACATGATCCTTCAGAAATCAGTCTAATATGCTGATTTATAATCAATGTTGGAAACAGTTGTGCTGCTTTATATATTTTTTGGGACCTGTGATATTTTTTCAGGATTCTTTGATAAATAAAAAGTTAAAAAGAACAGTGTTTATTCAAAATATACATTTTGTTACAATATACACTACTATTCAAAAGTTTGTGGCCGGTAATTAGTATTATTTATTTTTTTTAAAGAAATTAATACTTTTATTCAGCAAGAATGTGTTAAATGGATAAAAAGTGATAGTAAACTAAAGACTTATATTTTTAGAAAATATTTCTATTTTGAATAAATGCTGTTCTTTTAAACGTTTCATTAATCAAAGAAAAAAGTATCACAGGTTCCAAAAAAAAAATATTAAGCAGCAACACAGCAACAAAAGTTTCAACATTGATTTCGTGTGATATTGCTCTCGCTGCTGGTGTGATATCGCTTATCATATAATATAAATATGAGACAAAAACTCATACAGGAGCATTTTTTGCCCCAAAATCTAGAATTTTAGGGCATATCTGCATTTATGGAGTTGTTGCCCTGCATCATATTTGTCAACAAGTATATTAAAATAGGAAACCACTATTAGAAATTGCAATAATGTTTCACAATATTACTGTTTTTTTTTCCTGTATTTTCAATCAAATAAATACATCCCTGATGAGCATAAGAGACTCCATTAAAAAACAAGGTCAATTATTTATTAGGTTTATAATATAGGCCTAAAATAAAATAATATCAAAACAAACTGCCAGGAATTCAGTAAATGGCTCTCTTTATGAATGGGTCTATGAATCATTGATTCACACGATTCGTTCAAAACACGGATTCATTCAGAAACTAAACACCGCTGTGTTGCTCGGAGACGCACAGCAATTCTGCTGTGGCTTTATAGGTAATATTTTTGTTGGCAAAACGGAGCAAAAACAGACTGTGTTTAAAAAATAACACAATATTAACATTTAATGAACTGTTGTATAAAATCACATTTGCATTCGAGACAAACAGTACTCGTGATATTGCTCTCGCTGCTCGTGTGATATCGCTTATCATATAATATAAATATGAGACAAAAACTCATACAGGAGCATTTTTTGCCCCAAAATCTAGAATTTTAGGGCATATCTGCATTTATGGAGTTGTTGCCCTGCATCATATTTGTCAACAGTATGAACTGTAAGATGACGTACAGGTCTGGGGGCGGGGCCAGTGCGTTAACTGCGTTAAAATATTTTAATCCCGTTATTTTTTCCATTATTAATTAATTAAGTTAATGAGTTAAACTGACAGCCATAATTAAAACATTTTAATTATTCCAAACGTTTGACTTTTATTTATTATAATAAAATAATTATTATAATTTATTTATTATAATATTCATTTTTTAAATAACGACCAAGAACTGCACGATCAGTAGCTCTGAGTTTTCACCTGAACTGCTGTGAGTGAGTGTAAGATGAGTGTTTTCATACTCTTTCGTGTTTCCAGGTGATGAGAGCGTTCTCCTGCTGTCTCTGGTGTGTTTCCTCCATTAACTCCAGCTGCTCGTTCTGTCTGCGCGTCTCCTCCTCGGCCTTCAGCTTGCTCTGCTGCTCTCGGTCTCTGTCTGCAGCCAGCTGCCTCATGTGGCCCTCCATCTCCAATATCCTGCTCTGGAGAACAACACAAAGCAAATTACAGCTATCAGCCACTCACTTCACCACTTGCCACAGACTACATCTAAACACAGAGTGTCAAACCTGCAGCTCGACGTTTCTAGAGTTCAAGACCCAGTAGTTGAAGCCGAGCAGGAGGACGCAGGCGATGAGAGCCCCCACCAGCAAAGACGGAGAGCGACCGCCACGTCGACCGTTCCCGAGAGCACCCATCATGCTCGGTCACAGTCCCACAAACACCTCAAAACGGGTTTCTGAAATAGAAAGCGCAAACTTATATAGCGTATTTTATAGGCACATTTATAGCCACATAATACAGAAAATAACAACAAAGAAACATAAGTGTAAAAAATAAAATGAAATAAGTGAGGAGAACAGAAAGCTGTGTCTCAAAACCAAGTGCATGAGGCATTATAGTCGTCAAACTGCATTTTTGGGGATTATAACATACCTGTCTATAAGGATAGCATTTTTGGGCATTAAAACCTGGTGAGCTGCCTATCTAGATTGCATTGTTAGTCTTCATAGCCTAGAGTCTAACATAGACAGCACTGTATTAAGCATATAAAACTCAAAGCAGTTTTCAAGAATATTCAGTTTTCATCAGCATCATGTCAGGATGTAGCAGCAGTGAAACTGCTCATAACAGAGCATTGTTTTCATGCATATTTCAAAGACGAGCATAATTTTGTTTCAGAGAATTTCTGAATAGATCAAATCACACTTACTGAAACAAGTTTGGTGACTGACTATTATATTTTGGGAAATGCAATCAAACTGTTGAGATGTGATTTCATGTTAAAAGTGCGCTTCAACATCAACACAAGTTTTATTTTTTTAAGCAAACAATATTTTAATATATGATGCAAATGTATTTTTGATCACAGCACTTGTTTATAGCCAACTGGCAAGATTTCTCATTAATCTCATTAGTTTGTTGCTGATATTGTTATTCTTTAATTATTGTTATTATTATTTTTATAAACGTTTACACCATTACGGAAGTGGGCAAAGGTAATTTCTCCCAAATAAATATTCCCCAGGTGTAAATGACTGAAGCAGAAGCATTCTGCTGACAATGCATTTTAACCATTAATGAACATCTCAACTGTTTTGCATAGGCTGACAACAAAAATGCAGCAATTGTTAACCCTATAAAGCCTACTGTATTACATTTCTACAGCCTCTAAATTATCAACATGATAATTTCTTTATCATATTAAAACTTTGCGGTAAAACCTGTTGTACGAAGTTTGTTGTATTGCACTGCATTTTATGTTTTGCCTCCACAATAAAAACTACATAGTAAGATGATATTTAAATACTTAGTTTTATGATCAAAGCTAAGACATTATTTGGGAGATACAGAATGACAAATTATATTAAAATGCAATTATGTAGTCTACCATACTGCTATAAAGATCTCATTGACTTATATTACAATTTACATTTAATTTTCATCTTGCCCATTTAATTATTAGCAACTGCACAAAATTGCATATTTTGCTCAGTTTGAGCCTCTGAATAAAGTCTTCTTTCGTCTTTGACACACATACATACTTACCAAAGCACCTTAATTTACTCTGTCTGCACTTTTTATTGGCATCACCACTAAACATATACTCGAGATCAGCGAGTGTGCTTGTGCACAGGATGTAATGCAGGATCAAACGGAGGATTTTATGTAAATCATATCAGTGTGATGTAGTAACACTGACTGTGTTATTAATAATGTTAGAGATTTTAACGAGGCAACACGTTACTACTGTACTGCTACTGTGCCTTTCAGATGGAAAAAATATATATACTGTGCGAACGATCAAAAGGAGTGAGAAAATATAATAATACAATGAAATATTATAATAATACAATGAAGTAACATGGTGTAAACCCATTTAAAATCTAAATCAATTTAGTATGAAACTGCTTTTGTTTTGGTAGCATGCATGCTAATACAGCTAACGTTACTATTATCATCAACACACTTTTTCTCTTTATAGCAGATACATGTTATATATTAGTAATAGTGTCAAATTGTTCTTACCGGCGTTAAATGTAGCAGGTCTCGTCAGGAAAAGAGATGAAGCATGGACATACCGATATTCGACAGTCTTTCCTGGATGAAATCGCAATAAACCGCAGTTTTCGCATTGAACCGCAACGCGCATGCGCACCTCGTTGGGATTTACTATTGTTCAAAGGGAACGCTGGATTCATCGCCTAAAGCTGTTTTTGAGGTACTACAGGTGAATAGACACTTCCCCCCCCCTTGTCCTCATGAAACTAATACATGTTATTGTGACTTTTTACCATTCGCATTTTAAATATGCAAGTGGTGGCAGACATATCTCATAAATATAACATTTTGTTAAAGGGGTCATATGATGCAATTTCAATTTTTCCTTTCTCTTTGGAGTGTTACAAGCTCTTGGTGCATAAAGAAGATCTGTAAAGCTGCAAAGACTAAAGTCTCAAATCCAAAGAGATATTCGTTATAAAAGTTAAGAGTCAGCCACACCTACCTAAAACGGCTCGTTCTAACACGCCCCCACATATCTACGTCACGATGTGGAAATATTTGCATAACGCCGCCCAAATGTTCACGCAAAGAAAGAAGGCGTAACTTTTATTCTCGATAAACACATTTCATTACACCAAATACACAAAATAATGTTCTTTTTAGCAGCATCATATGACCCCTTTAAATTGTACAACTTAAATATGGGCTTACTAAAAAGATATTTGACATTCCATCAGCCATATTTCGTTAATTTAACATGTCCATGTTATGGGTTCTCACAACGTAAAAGTCAAAATAAAACAGCATTAATTTGTAAAATAGGTAAATATTTGAAATACGTTATAACCAGTGTTGGGGGTTATATATTACAAGTAACGCAAGTTACGTAATCAGATTACTTTTTCTAAGTAACGTAATTAGTTACTTTTTTATGGAGTAACGCAATATTGTAATGCATTACTTTTAAAAGTAACTTTCCCCAACACTGGTTATAACAGCTCCAAACTAACATTTATGAAGTTCATCCTTTCAGTTAAAATGACTACATGATATTTGTGTTGAAGACAGAAAGCAGGAATTTGTGTATTTGGACTTTTGACTCCAAACTTAGTGACCCAGTAAACCAGTTAATGAGACACAGCCCTCAGTTCCTTCCGTGTCCAACCTAATGTGTAACATGAAAGATAGTCTGGGACAGTCTGGCCCTGCAAACCTACAGTTATTAAAGGATGTGTGAACAAACCATACTGAAAAGAAAACAACAAGAACTGATTTTCATCCTTGGGACTGGTGAAAGTGTGTTTGGTGTAGAAACACACCTCTCAATCATGTAGCCGCTCACAATGTTTTTTATACTTGAAAGGGCATTACTAAGAGTCTCTTACGGCTCTTAAAGGAGCAGTTCACTTCCAGAACGAAAATTCTGTCATCATTTACTCACCCTCCACTTGTTCCAAACCTGTGAGTTTCTTTCTTCTGTTGAACACAAACGAAGACATTTTGAAAAATGTTGGTATACGAACAGTTGATGAGCACCGTTGACTTCCATAGTAGGAAAAAAAATACTATGGAAGTCAATGGTGCTCATCAACTGTTCGGATCAACAGAAGAAAGAAACTCATACAGGTTTGGAACAAGTGGAGGGTGAGTAAATGATGACAGAATTTTCGTTCTGGAAGTGAACTACTCCTTTAAAGGGATATATAATGTAACATTTTAATTAGAAAGGATTTTTACATTTTATTAAAAAACATTTGCAGCTCATTTCATTACAGTCCAGACATTACTTTTTTTGAGAAACATTTTTAAACAAACAGATGCACAGCTCAGGTCAGTTCCACCTCAGAAACGCTTCCTCGAATTTTCCTCCTTAAAAACAAAGAAATATCAATATTAGCATTACAGCTTAAAGCACAACAACGTAGTATAAAACGTAGAGTTATGTTTAAGATACATTTGAGTCAATAGTGGCTGTGTAACAGGGTTGAGCACACTGTAAAAATATTTTGGTAAATTTATGGTAAAAACATAGCAGCTGTGGTTGCCACAAATTCCCTGTAAAAAATATGATGACAATATTTATAGTATATGGGGGTTGGCATATTGGTGCCTGTATATATTTTTCCGCTTATAACCATTAATTTAATTATGTGATGTAATCTTAATATACTGCTACTGCAAAGCTACTACCAAGATCTGCTTTTTTAACCTAAAATGTACAGATAACACCATGATAATACAGATGGTATATTACAACAGAAAGCCACATGATGAATCAAAGGTCATCTTAAGTGGCCTATACATAAATATGGCAAAAACTCGTATACTGACAATTCACATGGTCATAAACAGATGGCAAAACACCATCAGCATAACTCACATGACACAAAAATAATGCGATAAACATTAAATGACAGAAAAAAGTAACACAAAACACCCAAATGTACATTACTGATGATAAAAATAAGAAACTAAATTATTTAAATATAAACATAAAATCATGTTTAATTTGCCTAGGAATGTGATTTTACTGTTTTTCCACCATAAGATGCACAATTCATAGTTTTTACTTCCAGAAACAGCTTATGCGACATTATAATTAATTGTACAATTTGATTTTTTAATCAAATTACATATAATTTAAATTTAAACCATTTACAGTTTTTTTTACACCATATATAGTAAGGTAACTTTACAGTTAACCAATTACTGTATTACAACTAATGATCTAATTAAAATTTTGAATTTTTTTACAGTGCACAATTCAGAATTGAACAGAGAATGCTTCTTGAATTCCTATTCAGTTCCTGAATTTAAGGTAGCAAAACTCTGCTTAATTTTAATTCAATTTAGAATTTAAGGATGTAGAATAAAAAGAAATGCTCTATTTTAGTTTGTAATAAGACATTCTATCAGTATTATTTAACCATATAAACATTAGATGACAAAAACACTCAATATTTAAAATGCCAACTACACAATTGTGTTGAAATGACTTATTTTATGGACAATCATTCCCCAAAATGCTCTAATTTACCCCAAAGCCTTGAGCCACACACCTATACTTATATATTTTTTATATATTTATATATCAGAAGATTCCATTTTTATTTTATTTTATGATTTCAATATTTAACTTTATAAGGGTATTTAAAAATAATGTGATGGGAATTCTGGGGGTGCTGTCGGTTTGTTTATTTTTAATTATAAATATTAAAAATAAAAGTCTAAATAAAACATAAGTGAATGAAGTAGCAAAGTCATTCAAAATTAACAATATTTAGAATAAAATGTGAACAAATGAACTTTCAATGATTTAAGTAGTAAATCTAATGAGATTCCCTATGTGGGTTTGTGCTGTGATTTTTCTTGAACTGCAATTCTGTGAATTCATATTCCTGTCACTGCAATTCAAAATCACGTTCATGAATTACAAGGCATTCTTAAAATCTGAATTCTGCACAACCCTGCTGTATAAACTTACATCATTCAGGTTCCCCAGGCAAACATCAAGCCTTGTCCTACAGGAGAATCACTTACGTAATTGAGGAACAGGCTTAGTCCATGTCTGGAAAACCTGCCAATAAGGTCTCAGGCAGCTCTGCAGCTTTGCTTTTACCTTCACAACTTTGCCGAGCTCAGCCAGAGTTTGCTCATAGCGGGTCTCCATGCTTCTAAGAGCTTCTGGTTTCACAAAGTGCCTCTGTATGCCAGGACTGCCAGCATCTCTCACCATCTGCAAGAAACTCTTCTCCTGAAAGATAAACACAGACTAAAGCACAATTCTGGTGACAATCAGCCATTAGAACAAATGTGACCCTGGACCACAAAACCAGTCATGAGGGTCAATTTTTCGAAATTGAGATTTATAAATCATCTGAAAGCTGAGTAAATAAGCTTTCCATTGATGTATGTGGTTTGTTAGGATAATAGGACAATATTTGGCCGAGATACAACTATTAGAAAATCTGGAATCTGAGGGTGCAAAAAAATCAAAATATTGAGAAAATCGCCTTTAAAGTTGTTCAAATGAAGTTCTTAGCAATGCATATTACTAATCAAAAATTAAGTTTTGATATATTTACGGTAGGAAATTTACAAAATATCTTCATGGAACATGATCTTTACTTAATATCCTAATGATTTTTGGCATAAAAGAAAAATCAATCATTTTGACCCATACAATGTATTGTTGGCTATTGCTACAAATATACCCCAGCGACTTAAGACTGCTTTTGTGCTCCATGGTCACATATGGTGTATCTCAACCAATCAGTCACTCAAAATGATTTCACAAATTGGTTTTTGCCCATAATAAATGTCTACTGAATAAAATGGACTAAATGCTAATTGATTGGAACAACGCGCACACACAACTAAATCAATCAATGATGAAAATCTGACCTGCACTTCTAAAAGGAAGGTGAATGCCGACCCAGCCTTCCCTGCTCTCGCTGTTCTGCCCACCCTGTGAATAAAAACACTCATCAAATACACTGACGATGGATACAAAACACACAATACCCATATACTGGGCTTCTATTGTATTATGTTGACTTGCCTGTGAATGTATGTTCGGATGTATTGAGGAGCATCATAATTAATGACACATTTCACGCCGTTGATATCAATGCCTCTGGCAGCAGCATCTGTGCTGATCAACCTGACATGAAAAAAATATCACAATATTTCATCATTACATACACCATATACAGTCTTGCACGGTGTTATGATGGTAATAGGTTAGTATAAATCTTGTTGGGCAGAGCGGATACTGAAGGCATACGTACAGTGGGATCTTCCCTTGTTCAAAGTCCTTCAGTGTTTTTTGTCGTTCACTTGGGTTTAGTTTAGAGGAAAACTCAGCCACTTCCACACCGCCGAACAGCTTCACGAGCAAATACAGTCTGAGACAGAAGAAAACAAAAATACAGTAATAAATGGTGTTTCTTTGATTTGATACATTTTAGGCAAAAGATCACAGCTAAACACATATTTGTTACTTCCTGTCTGAATTTTCCTTCTGTGCACTGTCTGTACAGTTATTTTTCTCATGTGTGGATGACTTCACTTTGCATCCTTGTGAATTATTAATGATTATATTAAAATTCAATATCTAGTGCTCCACACTATAAAAATGACAAAGGAGCCAAAAAAGAATGACACATATTGGCACCAAATTACAGATTCACATTTAAAAGCACTTTCTTTCATATTCGTGTTTACAGGGCTGCCATAAAGCTTTTATAATCAAATGTAATGAACTTGGATAAATAAAATGAATACTTGATATCCATAACGCACCAGATTCACATTTCAAATCTCTAAACGCATCTTGTATAACAGATTCGTTTACTGATCATCAAACTTTAATCTGCAAAAATACACATTTAAAGACATGTCTTCCACTGGCAAATGAATTCATGGAAGAATATTTCTCTTCTTGAGCACAAGATCTGAAGGATCATGTGACACTGAAGACTGGAATAATGATGCCGAAAATTCAGCTTTACGTCACAGGAATAAATTACATTTCAGAAATACATATAAAATGAAACACATTTTAAATTGTAATAATATGTAAAGAATACATATATACAATACATATTTAACATTTAAATTGTACTAATATTTCACAATATTATTGTTTATACAGTATTTTTCACATAAATGCAGCCTTGGTGAAAATATAAGACTTCTTTCAAAAACATGACACAAATCTCCGAACTTTTGAATGGTAGTGTAAATATGAAAATCATATTAAAAATGGCATATCCTGTATGGCATATTTCAGAATAAGCACCAATACCGATCAACATATTAAACAAAAAAATGTAATTAATGTAATGTAATATATGCCATGCAGAGACATCCGTGAACACTTTTTAACTAATGACGTAAACAAACTGTAAAATTGATTCGAATAGATAGATTGAAAGAACTGATTTGTGAAAAAGAATATTATAATAGGCTAATAAAGAATTAATTTCCAGTTCTACTGCTAGTAGTGGTCACTACAGGTTAATTAATTGTTGCAGTTGTTTATTTTTTACATTTGCGACTAATTTAGTCATGGCCTGGAGCCCTGGATGTAAATATTTACAGTAGCTCTTAATCTGCATGGTGCTGAAGCTTAAAGATGCATCATTACCGGTGTGCTGCTTCTCTGGAGTTTGTGAAGCACAAAGCAGGACTGAACTTGAGCCGAAGCAGGAAGTGAAGGATGATGAGCGGTTTCTTGCTTAAGGTGCAGGGGACATAATACTCCTGCATAAGACATTCCCATATGTTAAAGATGCGCCAAGACGATTTTAGACCATATGGTGTTTGATTACAACATTCAGGGAATGTTAAACTCACAGCGAGACCCTGAGGGAAGTTAAAAGCGTCCTGGCTTTGTGTGCTGGTCTCTGTCCTGCTGTGTGTGGAAGTGAAGAGTCGAGGCTGGTGCAGATCCAGCAGCTGCAGCTTCTCAGGGTTGTGGGTGAGAGTGGCGGAAAACAGCAACTTCTGCAGGGGAATCTGTGGCGGGGACAAACTGACACGCAAACAAACAGACATAAACACTCAGCTGCTTGTTTTAGACTAGTAATGCAGTCACAGGTTCTTGTTTTGGGAGGTGAGCAAGGCACTTTATCCAAGGTTACTCTAAAGTTTAAAGGTGGGCATAAACACCGTTGAACTGAGGGTCATTTGGGTTGGCTGATATTCTGGGTGGAGTTGAAAACCCTTGTGCTAAATAATGGATAAAGATGACATCCTACCTTGCCACTGTGATCGGTCCAGGCAGGATTCTCCTGAAGACAGACGTCTGTGTGTCAGCTGGGCTTCTGTACACTGCTTTAGTCACCTGAGTGAGCCACGACTGATGCATGCCGTCAATCATCCTGTCTGCCTCGTCAATAATCTACAACATACACATGGTACTGTAAAGCTGTCTTCCCACTTTCTATACAGAAAATAGAAAGATACCATGATAAAGACATGTACATCTGACTTTACTGCCATTTAATTCCTTTGTGTTAAATGTCATTTCAATCCTAAAGGAATAGTTCACTCAAAAACAAATAAATAAATGAATCCATCATTAAGGCGTTTAACTTTAAACCGTTGCTCCTGAATCCATAATGCTTCCTCCAATGAAAAACTTTCCGCTTGTAAATGGTGCTTGATCTTTGCATATTTCTCTCCTGATTCAGACCAGATGACTTTTTTTTACTGGAGGAACCGATTTTATGGATAGAGGCATTTTAGCTGGAAGCAGTGGTTAGAAGTTAATATCTTAATGATGAATTTGTTTCTTACAAACACTTTTTGCTTCACAAATCACAATCAAAACTGTTTGGACTCTCATTCTGATGGCACCCATTCACTGCAGAGGATCTACTGGTGAGTAAATGGCGTAATGATAAATTTTCCTGGGAAGAAACACACTTGGATGGTTTGAGGGTGGATACATTTTTAGCAAATTTTAATTTTTGGGTGAATTATTCCTTTAAGTGTAGACTAGCATTGTACTGTGGACAGTGCGAATTTTCAAATGTATTTAAATGAAGTCTCTTCTGCTGACCAAGGCTGCATTTATTTGATCAAAAATACATTCAAAACAGTAATATTGTGAGATTATTACAACTTAATAACTCATTTCTATTGTAATATATTTTAAAATGGAATATAATCCTGTGATGCAAAGCTGAATTTGCAGCCATTAGATTCACATAGTGTCACATGATCCTTCAAAAATCATTCTAATATGCTGATTTGCTGATTTTTGTGTAAACTGCAATTGGGTCATTCCGTGTCAAATCAACCAAATTTCAGAAACTTCCCCGGCTCAATTTTTTTATTTGGCTAATATTTTTTTCTGAAGAAAGATACACATGTACAGTGATGAAAGCCAAAATATTAGATGTCATGGGTGAATATTTACTGAGTAATCCACTATTTTGTAGAGGGGGGTCAAAATGGCAATCTTCACCTGAGATTCAAAGCCAAATTAAAGGGCAGTAAAAATGATTTCAGAAAGATGGCAGCATCATAATGTTTCGTTTACACAGAGATCGGAAGGTCTGTTAGTAAAATCTGTTGACTTTAGCTAACTTTTTTTGCATTATGTGCCAATGGTGACTATTCAAAAATGGGGAAACAGCGATTTTCAAGTTTTTTCTTCAAAGTTTGCGTTCCAATAACTCAAGAAGTATTGAAGATATCTTAATGCCCTTTGAGACACTGGCTCTTAGCAAACTTTCCTTTTGGCATCTACATTTTTAAGGCCCTATATTGTTCAGTTCCAGAGATATTGGAATTTCAATATGGCTCCAAGAGTAAATTGTTAAATTGTACACATTTTCAGTCATCAAAAACCAAATGTGGGTCACTTTTCTTTTCTTTTAAAGACGAATGTCTGAAGACCTAAGGCCACAAAACCCCCATTTTGATTTACTAGGGTCAAAATATTAGGCATAAATATCATTTGTAATGTAAATGTAAAATAAATGTCATTTTTGTTCTTTTTTTGGTTCACAGTAGTTCACTGAAGACATTGCTAGAGGTGTGCATTTGATTTGCACTGATACTCACCAGGAATCGTAGATGTTGTAGACTGAAGTTGCTGTTTTTGTTGATGTGATCCACCAGTCGGCCTGGTGTGGCCACCACAATATCACCCAAACTGTGGCTAACACCTCCTCTGCACATAGAGTTTAAGTTCCTACTATAATCCATCAAGTTCACATACAATGTTATCCTATTTGTCCCATGAGCCTACAAAATACTCACCTGATTTCAGAGAGCGCTGTTTGCTCTGCACCAAATGATTTTTGGCCTGTGATCATGACCACCTTTAGACTGGTGCCCTCAGTGTATGTGCTAAACACCTTTGACACCTGTGGGTTTGAAATGAATGTTGAATGCTGATGGATATGTACATAATTGGACATGTAGACAATTAACTGACAAATAATCAGTGATTAATAATCATTACCTGTTGTGCTAACTCCTTGGTGGGAAGTACAGCGAGCGCACGGACATCACGCACCACACGCATGGACAATGCCTACGTTAATAAGCATGTCATATAAATATATTTTGTCTCATACTTAATGAGAAATGTTTCTTGAGCAGCAAATCAGCATATTAGAATTATTTCTGAAAGACCATGTGAAACTAAAGAATGGAGTAATGGTGCTAAAAATTCAGCATAAATTACATTTTTAAATTGTCAAATTATTTCACAATATTAAGGTTTTTACTGTATTTTTAATGCAGCCTTGAGGAGCATAACAGACTTCATTCAAAAACATTTAAAAATCTAGGAAATGCCATGAGCTGGATTTAAATTTACATCATCCAAATAAACTCCATAGCTCAATTTGTCAGACAGTTCCAATGCAAATGAATGCAATTCAATGTTTGTACATATACCTGTACAACAGGTATGACGAACGCCAGTGTTTTTCCACTTCCTGTAGGTGCAGAAACACAGATGTCTCTGGGTCTGTAGCCACCTGGACCGAGCAGCAGCCCTGAGCTCACGCTCTCTAGGATGGCAGGGATGACCTCAGCTTGAACTGAAAACACAAACACAAATGATGCTTTGCAACCTTCATATGCCCTCCTGTAGCTCAAACAGAGGAGCATGACACTAGCAACCACAAAGCCATGGGTTCTTGATAAAATGTGAATGCAATCTAACATACTTTGGAAATAAAAGTCAAATGCATACATGTAAATTGACAGAAAAAAAGAGTTAAAACTGACTTTTTGTCAGTGCTGATCTACATCAAACTCTCCACTAATAGGGGTCAAGATTTGGTCCGTTAGGCCCCATTTGTATAATCAGATGACTGCATTGTGTTTAATACAATGCCAATGAATCAACGCTCCCTTTTACCTGGAAAGAAGTTCTGTATCCCGTTGGTTTGTAATTTCTTCAGCAGTATTGGACAGATGCCTGGCACCTCACTGATGGGAATGAGGTTGTTCTTAATGTCTCTCTGAATGACGTCAGGCTGTGCCAACCACTGGGGCAATACTCTTTTAACCTGTAATTGTGCAAAAACATTTCTTTACAAGACACAACACCCGCTACAGTTTAATTCAGAACTTAGATATTTTCCCAGCTACCTTTTGCACGGTCTTCTCTTCGAAGCCGCCCAGGATGTGGAAGGTGGTCTGGGAGGAGCCGTTTTCTGCCTTTGACTCCTGACTGATCTGAGGGTCCACAGACTCTTCAGTCTTCTTACTTTCCTCTAGGCCCCTTTCACTTGTTTCTGTGATTTCTACAGACTTCTCGTTATCGGATTCTTTATCTCCTAAAAGAAATAATACATTTATGTATTAAAAAAAAAAGAAGCACAAACCACAAACATGGTAAAGGAAGCTTGAAACTTTTAATAAAGTATTTTGTTTTTCCTTCAAAAAAGGAAGGTGTTAAAGAAGGTGATTAACTTTCAAAAAGGGTTATTTGAACCTGATCTTATTTTGATTTGATTTTTTAAAATAAATGTTAAATAAATATCAAAATACATGATATACTATTAAAAAACCCAAACACAACTTTTCTTGCTAACTATTTTTGTAAATGCTGATTTGTAGTTATTAATAAATACATATATATTACAAAGGTTTTTTGTTTTTTTTCAATGTTTGGATTTCTTTTTTTAATAACAACTCTGGTAACAGGGTTGAATGCTTGAGCTTGATAAATGGAGCAAAGATGAGCAAAATTTGATGTAAAAACTGAGAAAGTGGAATAATATTATATGTGTCTTATTGTTATAACGCCAAAAAAGAAAAAGATATCACTTCTTGATTATTTCAGGAAAAGGGCAGCACAAACAATATTAAATATTCTATTTTTGGCATAATGTTATATGCCAAATTTTGAAATGCTATTTTCATAGTTTAACTTTTATGTAAATTTTATGCTAATGTATAAGCATCTAATCATTCTCTCTTCAAGGAATATGGGATTTATGCTTTTATTATTTAAAGAAATATTATGGGATACAAACTTGTATCCTATTTGTTCTAAAACATGTCAAAATGTTTGAAGCCCACTAAAATCACCGAGCTTGTCTAGATTAATTTAAAAACAAACAAGCATAGCAGTAAGGCAGCATTACCTGTATTCACGCTCTCGTTTTCAGTGGACAATGTTTTCTGTTTTTTCTTCTTTTTAGCCAAACTGGCAACTTCATCAGTGAGATCAGTTTTTCTCTCACTTTCACCCTTCTCTGTTTTACGCTGCACTCCCTCCATCTCTGGTTCTTCACGTTTTCTTTTCTTCTGTTCTTTATCCCCCTGGTGGTCCTCATCTTCATCAGCTCTGTCTGAGACGCTCTGCCGCTCTCTGGCTTTGACCTGCTCCTGAAGTTTAGCCAGTAAAGCTCTGGAGCGAAACTCTCTGCTGGATTCACTGTCCTCCTCCTCCCCTAAATACCTGATCACAACATGTAACACATCAATGGGACACCGTGTTAAGAAATAACACACATTTTAACCTGTAGATTTTAGGTTACATTGAATGTATAAGAGAAACTGTATAAAGGCTTGTTTTTTTTTTCTTTTATGTATATTTTTCATTCTTCTTATGATATTTTTGCAGTTTACAGCAATGTGACATTAATTTGAAATGTAATAGTACATCAAGTTTCAAGTCGCATGTAAAATAATAATAATAAGAAGAAAAATGTGTTTTAAAGTTAATTTAAGAAGAAGCGTCCTATGCCAGACTGTACAACCAAACAGAAGTGCGATGTAGAATGAGCGCCATTACTTATGATTAAACTGGTAAAATAATTTACTATAAGAACAACTATGAACTAAATATGCAGCAAGCACTATATACTTTTGATGTAAAGAATACATACCTATTTATCATAAACAGTGCCATTACAGTGACTCCTGGCTCGTGTCAGCGCCACGTAGACCTTTATTTCAATCACGCAGTCATAAATTGTTATAATTTATGTATCTATGTACAGTTTTCAGAAATGAAACGTGCACGGTTCAGTGGACCACGTGGGTTCGTGAATGCTGGTTTACAGTCGCGAACTGATGACGTGGCGAACGGCCACAGAAATAATTGCTGGTCCCATAAAAGCAGAGGATTGCGGTCTAGACGTCGTTTTTAATTGGTCAGGTATGTGTCAGTAATTTCCCATTTTAAATCTTCGCTGCTTATCATTATTCATGAACATAAAAACACTATTGTCACGTGGAACATGTTCTTTTCTCAGCGCTGACGGGAATAGACGCCGTCTGGAGGAAGAACCACGCTCCTGCCCAATCAGACCGCTAGATGGCAGTGTTTACAGACACCTTTACAAACACAGAACTAGACGAGAGACAATGTCATTGTACTTTACAAGCGTATTTATCATCAAAATAAGTGTCGCACATTTTATTTTATTTTTTTAAAGATGTCTCTCTTCTGCTCATCAAGGCTGCATATACAGAGGTGGCCAAAATTATTAGAAGACTAGTATTTTCACCAGCTAAAAATGGTTTTAAGTCAGTTATTTCTATCTTTTGCTGTAGTGTGTCAGTAGGAAGTATCAGTTTACATTTCCAAACATTCATATTGCCATTAATTGTAATAATCCAGTGAGATTTTAGTCTGACAGCAGCCAGTGCTCCACACAGAGATCTGATCTGATCCTCATCAGTCTGTCTGAGATTACATGAAGAAACAGAACAAACTGAGACAGACTCAATCCAGAAGAACTGTGGCAATGTCTCCAAGATGCTTCAAGAACCCTATTTGCAAAGTTACCTGAAAAACTCAGGTACAAGCTCAAGTGCACCGAGGGCAAAAGCTGCTTTAAGCGCAAAAGATGCTCACACCAAATGTTGATTTCATTTAGTTAAAGGTGGGGTAAGTGATTTCTGGTAGCCAATGTTGACATTTGAAATCACCAAAACAAACACGGCCCTACCCAAAAAGGGTCTCGCCCCACACATACGTATGCAACCCAGGCAACGATTAGTTCTGTGAAACAAAGCAAAACCAATGTTACAGCGTGTCTACACCGGACGTTCTCTCCAGCGCTGGAAAGCTGATCCGATCGCAGGCCTTCCGCTCCTTGAGTTCTCTCCAGCGCTGGAAAGCTGATCCGATCGCAGGCCTTCCGCTCCTTGAGTTCTCTCCAGCGCTGGAAAGCTGATCCGATCGCAGGCCTTCCGCTCCTTGAGTTCTCTCCAGCGCTGGAAAGCTGATCAGATATTTACATGGGTCCTACTTCTTGCCTTATTGCCTTAAGCCTTCTTTTGTTCCGCAGACGTTTTCCTCTTTTGTTTTTTATCCGCCATCTCTATCTTTCTGTCGTCGCTCGGCTCGGCTAATGTCCATCCTGTGCACTGAGCGCTCTCTCCTCCACATCATGAGTAGACACGCCCCTTACTGCTGATTGGCTACAAGTTTGTTTTGCTATTCGGCCCGAATCAGTTTTCGAAAGCGTTTTTGAAAAATCGCTTACCCCACCTTTAATAGAAGTTAATTGATAAAGAAAATTTATGACATTATTTTTGACAGCATCCTCATTTTACAGCATTTTTACACAAGTGCCTACAACTTTTAACAGCACTGTAGCTTCACAGGTAGGTTTCTTGAAGCATCTTGGAGACGTTGCCACAGTTCAGTTAATGGTAAAATTAATGTTTGGAAATGTAAACTGATATTTCCTACTGACACACTACGGCAAAAGATAGAAATAACTGACTTAAAACCATTTTTTATTTTAGCTGGTGAAGATACTAGTGCTCTAATCATTTTGGCCACCACTGTATTTGATGCAAAATACAGTAAAAACATATTGTGAGATATTACAGTATTACAATTTAAAATAACCTTTTTCTATTTGAATATAGTTTAAAAATTATTAATTTGATGCAAATATAAATTTGCATCAATTAGTGCAGTCTTCAGTGACACGCAAACTTTCAGAAATCATTCTAATATGCTGATTTGCTGCATTAAGCAATACAACACAACGGCACTTTTTAAACAGGTTTCATTTATTATTACATACACATTCTACACCAGTGAGTGTTTTGCATAACTCAAGTATTTCAAAAAGACAAGTGCTTCCAGATTCATTCAAAAGGCCACCAAACAATCATGGCTGTTTCGACATTAAACATAAAAAATATGAACAATCCCCAATCTCAAACTCATATAAAACACCTTTCCACAAACAGCAATGTGGATACACAACTAAAATTCACCCCTTGTAATAGAAACGTTATCTCAACTCTTAGTGTCAGTGAAAAAGTGTGTGATGCACCTGCCTAGTTCTTACAGGTGTACTGAAAACCTATGCAGCAAAAGAAACGGGTTTCATGGGATCGGACTGAATATGAGCATATCTGCATACATTGCAATTAATAACTGATTTAGTGTATATTGTGACCAGCAGAGATAACAGCGTCTTTGTACTAGAGCTGCCTGTGTTTAAACATAATAAAGGGAATGTGCAGTGTGTATTGATAACTAGAAATCAAATATTACACTGAACAGAATATAAGTCACATTCTATTACAGTCGTGTGCAATATAATCCAGCATCAATTGGATTTAACGTCCAGCTGTTTAATATGAGCCCAGTACTAATGTGCTTAATGAAAAACATCATAAGATCGTTTTAAACACTGTATACTAGCGCTGCACTTTCATAAATATACTGTGCACTAGATTCGGTGTTGCTTGTACAATATTTAGAGCTTATATCTGCTTACTTTTCATTGGCTTTCGTGCTAAACATGATTATCAGGAAACTACTCAATTGGAGCAAACTCTTGATGAGTCCAAATGAAAAAGGCCATTCAACATATGGATAATCTAAAAGGTTTTTGGAAAAAAAAAAAAGATTTTAAAACTGTCAGACATAATGTCAAAATTGCAATACATTCAGGTTTTTGCAGACATCATTTCTAGTGACATTTTTTTTTAGTGAATGCAAAGTTTGACAGTTGGATGCTTTCCACATTCAGCTGTGCAAATATAACAAATACGTATAGCTGTAATAATGAATCTGACAGGCATAATTTGTCCAGGTCACATTTGACCCTAAAATCAAAAGAAAAACAAATGACAATATATATTTCTTGAATGAAAATGAAGCTTATTTTAGGACCATTAAGATTATGTATATATATATATATATATATATGTGTGTGTGTGTGTGTGTGT